>NW_021680498.1:857511-858584 GCF_001412515.2 Diachasma alloeum | reverse complement strand
CAACTGCGTGAAACACACAGTAGTATAAAACTTCAACTGCGTGAAACACACAGTAGTATGAAACTTCAACTGCGTGAAATACACAGCAGTATGAAAATTCGGCTGCGTGAAACACACAAACTTCATGCATGCGTGGAGTGTATGGAGTGTACGGGAGTGATTCATGCAATGGTGCGAATAGTCACGGCCATTTTAAATCAACTTTTCTCCAGATGAGAAAAATAACACATGAAAAAACATTTTTTATCAAAAGAGTCATAGATTATCCTGTGGTTGATTTTAGCTACTGCGCCACCTCGCGGTTGCGTCCCTGTACCAACGTAGCATTAACCTCCCTGGCAACTGATGACGAGTGAATATTTTTGGAATACAGAACTTCAAGTTGAGTGATTGTTTACTGCTTTAAAATGAAAAAAAAAAATCCCATGCGGGAAATTCTATTGATTTTTTTTACTTGAACCGTAAATTCCCTTCCATTGAAAATATTTTACATATTTTATACTGTACAAAAAATTTTATATTTCGGACCATAAAATTGCATATGATTATCCTTTCAAGAAAATGAGAAAAAAAACTCATGAAAAAATTTTTTATGCCAAAAAAGTCATGTAGATTATCCTGCGCTTGTTTTTAGCTACTGCGCCACCTTGCGGTGGCGTCCCTGTACCAACGTAGCCTTAACCTTCGCGGCACCTGATGAGAAACGACTAATGACTATTTTTGAAATATAGAACTTCAAACTGAGTGAATGTTTACTATTTTAAATTTCAAAAAAACCGTGCAGGGAATTCTACCTAAATTTTTTTAAATTAAACCATAAATTCCTTCTACTGAGTGTGTTTTACACTTTTTATACTGTCCAAAACCCTTCATATTGCCCAATAAAACAGGTTATAATTTCCCGACGAATTTTCAATCAACTTTTCCGTGCACGAATAGGAAAAAATAATCGCTGGGAAATTTATTCCTGCAGGTTGAAAACAAAGAGAGAAAATTGGTCACTCCTTTCAGTGAATGCCACGCCGATGTAAACAGTCGCTCGTCACATCCAATGTTTGACTCCTCATTCTCTC
>NW_021680498.1:850706-857493 GCF_001412515.2 Diachasma alloeum | reverse complement strand
GTTGATTTTATTTTTTTCCCCAGCCCCAATATTTTGAGCATTGAGCCGGCGAAAGGGATATTACGGATTGTTACCATCAGCTCTCTAGGATGAACAATGAACGGTTCGGTAGGGATTCGAATAAAAGGCGGCGCTTCAAATTCCCCCGCGTGGGAATACAGTGACCTCGGGTCTGCGCCCGCGACTGCTCGTGATATCGCCCGATGAATCATACCCACCGGATAAAATGCTCAAACAAGCATACGTTAGTTTGCACAACACACGCTGGGACACTCTTTGGGAATTTACGGGGGATGCTAGACTGTATATTGTCACGTTTGGGATGTTATTCGCCGTTTATGCTGTACTTTGTTGTTCTCAGCTAGGCGAATATTTTGCAATGATACCTCGGTTATAGGATTGGGACTCTTCTTTCTTTCTCCATTGGAGGATGATTTCTTCACATCCGGCTTGCCGTTGTTGTCATGTCGATTTCGTCATAATATTTTCCAGGGGACGGGCATTCCCGGGATCATTGTTGTACACTGAGAGAAAAACAAACACGTTGTCAAACAAGTCTTGTTGGGGCCAACAAAATCCATAGTTGAAAATCGCCAAAAAAGAATTTGTTTGGTTTGAATTTGACAGTCTCAAACGTGAATAATTGTTCTGCTTTCGACAGCAACGAAATATTTGGCTCAAGAGGCGGATAAATGACATTTCTTGCGTGTACAGAGAATGCAATTTTTTTTGAACTACTAAATCTGTGTTTCCAACAAAAATTTTTCATTCCGGCGCACTCTCTTCATGTTTGGCACAAAAAAATCCCTTTTTGATCATTTTCAAAAAATTATTTTCTGGGCACAAGCAAGACTTGTTTGAGAACTGTCGTTTTTCTCTCAGTGTACGGGGTATGTGGGGAAATCGTTTGCCGAGGAATGAATAGTTATTTATGATTTAAATTAATAGATGAATGCTCATTTCGTTGTGAATTTTTTATTCAAATCATGAAAAATTAATTATTATTTAACGTAAAATGAAAACGTTGAGTCCGTTGCATTTTATATGCTCACAGGAGTGCTTTATAAAAAATGAATTTTGAATTTTTGAATTTTGAATTTTGAATTTTGAATTTTTCATCATCTCCTTTCATTTTTCAAGGTAACAATATGTAGATCAATATGTGGATGTGAAATATTCAGTTACTTTAAAGTATTTCGTGAAAATCAGAGAGAAAATTTCAATTCTAATTAATTTTGGTTTGAACTTAGTATAATTGTACTTGAATTAACCAATATTTAAGGTTATTTCAATCAAATAATGATTCTTGAATTCATAATTTTTCATCTGACATTGAGTGATCTTGATTGTGAAAACATTTTCCAAAAACAAAGAACTTTCTTTCTCGTTTTATCTTAGTTTTATATTAATTTAAATATGACAATAAATAATATGTTGGGTTTTTTTTTGTTGCAGGTAAGCGATAAGAGGCTATTTGCACCCATCTGATGGTCATGAGGACGAACGGAAGTGAAATTTTAGCGAACGTGTTCGGTAAAAAATCATTCTTCGTTACAGAAAAATTATCCGCAATATTGAGCAATCATTCACGTTCACTGGGATAATTTTTGATGGAATGCAGGGTAAATTTGATAGTTTCGGCCCAAATTACTCTCACGTTTAGTAAATTTTCCCGGGCAAACGGAGCAAAATTCACCATTCGCCTCGAAATCAAATTTTATTGACTATTCAAGAACATTAATCGATTTATCAATAACAAGATCAATGGAAATTCCACGTAAATTATTCGTTGTTAAAAATATCAAGATTTTTTACTTGAAATTTCAAGAGTAATTTTCTAACGGTGTATACCTCGCTGAAGGTTCTGAATACAAAAATATATTCTCTCCGTACAATTCTCGTTACCTCCAGAGGAGTGACAAGTGAGGGGGCAGTACTCTGCCCACTATGAAAGCACGGTAACACCGTCTGAAGTTGACAGGTATGCACGTAAACCAAGATAGACAGTTCGGAAAGCCAAGTTTTTCTAATTTTATCATGTGGCAGTTGATGGTAGCGGGTCGGTTATATTTTCTCGTCGTATCTCCACTAAGTCTGAAATATTGGACATGCTTTATTGGAGCAGTATACTAGAGGCCCTGTTATTTCACGGTGGTGGTAAATCACTGGATCTTCTCAGGGAGAATACGTCGGTCGTTAATTTTTCGGGGGAGTTGATTGTCATTTTTCAATTCAACGAATTAAGGATAATCGGGCGAGAGAATTTTTTAGACAGGTGAACGTTGATTCCAACTATTTAAGCGACGGGCTATTCAGAACTCTCAAAAGTATCCTCTCGAATTTCATTGATCGAACATTCGGATACGCCCGCACATGTTCGACTTCGGTCGGCTTTCGGTTTTCGTGTCACGATTTGTCTTTAACACGCGCGCGATCGTTCTCGTATTCTTAAATTCATTGAGACTGTTATTTCTTCTGTAATTTTAAGTGGCGAGTGTTGTTCCCTCTCACTGGGTATTTTGTATTCTCAGATAAACGATACAGTCGCGCTAGCTCGTTTTACCTCAATTCATTGTCCGGAAACTTGATGAAAATCGCCGTGTCATACGTCGTACGTCAGTTCTGTGTAACCGAATTTTCTGGAATGAATATACCCTGCAGTATTGAACATTGATTTGGTTTTAAAAATTAATTGGCGTGATAATTCACCGCGTTTTACCGATTTATCATGCACTATTCTCGGTGGAGTAATAATGGAATGAATACGGAATTCATTAACGTAGCACTCTGATTTTCGGGGGAGTAGTTTTCCATTTGATCGTTGTATTATTGAATCATCCTGTTGAATTATCACAAACGTTTAGTCGTCATTTTTGTGCATTGGGGAATTATTGGCGGCTGTTTGACGATCATTGAAAGAATGATTTATTAATAATTGTTGTTCTTTTACGATTTTTAAGACTCCCCATTTTTTAATTAATTTGTTAATTTTTTTTTCACCTCGAATCGTTAAAAAATATTGAATAATTGGAAAGAAATAAAAAATCCCACATCAACACTTGCTTTCATGAATTATTGATAATTATCGCATTTCAGGTCTCATTTAAATTCACAATTTAAAAAAAATTAATTCAATATTTTCTGTTGAAATATGTTTCTCGTAAATATGGAAATGATTACATTCTTCTATGAGAATAATGTACAGTGTTTCGAAGATCCTGAATATTTTAATTTCATTATTAAACTCCACCAGAGAATTTTTTTCTGAAATCGCTAATTTACTTTAAACAAAAAGAGGAAAATTTCAGGTAAAATAGTTTTGCCCGACAATTTGTTCACCCGTTGAGATGCGAGAATTCAGTGTATTCCACTCTCTCCCTATCGACGTAGTTATATCGCCCTTCGACAGAAAAAGTTGTGAATTATCCGTTTGATAGAAACTCTCCAACTCTTGAAACAGGAAAAACAAGAATTGAAAATTAAAAAGGGCTACTCCAGGGAGAAGGAAAATGCCAGTCGGGTAAAAAAGCATGCTTTCTGGATAATTCAAACTTTTCCTATCAATTTTTTTTCCCATGAACTCCTTCAGATTTTCCTTCATGCAATTTTCTCCTGGTTCAGGGGTTGAGGCAGGTGGGGAAGGCCTCATTAATTAATTTAGTTTCGAAAATTCAAGGAATACTTATTTAATACTGTTGGGAATTGATGGGGAATGTAATAGGATTTCGCAATGATCATTTGTTGCTCCATCTTTATTATTATTTCTTATTATTCTTTTTTTTTTCATTTAAAAAATATTGAAAAAATATTTTTTCAAAAATTATCTAAAAATGATTACAGTTGTGTAATTGAAAAATTATCCTAAAACTGTTATAAATATTAGAATTACTGGTAAGAGAATTAATAATAATGAAAAACGACTTGCGAAGAACAACTAATATCATTAATTTTTTGACAATTTGAAAAAATTAGAATGAAAAAATTGAGAATAAAAAATGCGTGGCCCTAGGATTGATTAGGATTCATTCAATGACATGTCCCAATTAGTGCGTTGATATGCTGTAACAGAATGATGGGCTTTCACGTAGAGATGTCGCCAGTATTGCTATTGTTACATCGGATATCGGAATTTTCTTCAAGGCTCAGTTCAATAATTGGTGAGACAGACTCACATACTAGGTATATCATTCACGTCACCTTGCGCCGGGGGCTGTCGCCCCTCCGGGCACCTTGTATTACATTCCCCGCAGCCCTTCAGAATCCCACGTCAGCCCTGGGTCTCGTCAGATATTTCAAGTTCAATTCAATTATTTTTTAATTTTACGGGATTTGATTGATTGCGTGAAGAATAGAATACAAAAAAGAAAAAATGAAAAATGAGAATATCACAATCTTCGAGTTGCCGCGAAGTATAATTTAAGGAATTTAATAATTCAAGGGAATTGGACAGTGAATATTCATTTTCACTTGAAAATTCATGTAAATTGTGGAATTTTCATCTTTTCGCCGCAAAAAATTGCGACATTACCTCAATTTTGCGAGAAATTTCGAATTTCATTGACTTTTTACCGTTAAATCGAATTCAAGATTTTTTAATTTTAGTTTCATTATTCCGCGAAAATTCAGAGGAATCCCTTGAATTCCAGATTTCTCCAAATTTTTCCAGAATTCTTTAAAAACTTCCTGAAATTCCAAGCATTTTAAAAGTATTCCCCGAAAATTCAAGGGAATTGGCCAGTGAATATTCCTTTTCCCTTGAAAATTTACATAAATTCTGGAATTTCCGTTCTATCGCAAAAAATTGTACTTCATGTCAATTTTCCACGAAATATGAAATTCCATCGACTTTAACCGTTAAATTAAATTCAAGATTTTCAAATTTTAGTTCAACTTTTCCGGAAAAATTCAGATAAATCCCTAGAATTCCAGATTCCTCCCAATTTTCCTTCAATTCTTTAAAAAATTCATGAATTTCCAAAATTTTTAAAAGTATTCCCTGAAAAATCCCGGGAATTGGGCAGCAAAAAATATTCATTTTCACTAGAAAATTCACTTAAATTCTGGAATTTCCGTCTTTCTGTCGCAAAAAATTGTACTTCACCTCAATTTTCCCCAAATATGAAACTGACTTTACCCCTTAAACCGAATTCCACATTTTTTCCGGAAAATTCAACCCAATTATTTAACCAGGCTCTGCACGATCCATCCCAAAATTTCAATGTCAAACCAGCGTTCTCACGCGAATAAAACCCCTTCCGGAAACATGAGTTATACAAGGCGTGATGCTGCGGTGGATTTTGATATGAGAAACACGGCATGCCGCTTGATTTTACAACTCACAAGTTTGTTTCCCTCACCCTCACTCACGAGGGGAAACTTTCTGCCCAAGAGTTTCGAGTTTACTCGCTTCTTGTGCAAATAGTGTTTCTCCACTGTAGTAACTTATTCGGGCTGNGGGGGGGGGGGGTAGAGGGGGTCTCAACTTGCCCCACGCATTTTCCTATAGCCCCCCCCCCTCCCGTACGGTTCATTCCCGACCCAAAAGTATAACAACGGTATAACTAACGCAGTATCTACTTACCATCGTCCATAACCTATAAACTATAAGAGGGCTTCAGCGCGTCCGAAGCTCATCTCAAAGACTCGGAAGTTCATCGAAGTCCCTAATATAATCTACCGAAGATAGTTTAATGGATGCTGCAAGTTTCCCGATGGTTTAATCACTTCAACGAACTATCGTTCCACCAAGTCGAAAGCCGTATCTTGAATTTTAATCGACATTAGAACACACCGTGTAAATGCATTTTCGTATTTTCGTGGGGGGGGGGGTGGTTTTTTTTTCACTTCAGGTGTCTAATTTCGTTGGAGTGAAATTGAGGGAGATTAAGCTGTGGTAGTTTTGCATGCAGAGGACTATTAGGGGAGTAAACTGTCAGAAATTTCTTGAAATTTCAATTGCAGCGTCAGTTGAGTTGCAGATGCAGGGAGTTTAATTGAATTTACGAGCATTTTTATGAATAATTTATAAACGTAACGAATTATTACGAATGATTACAAATCGTAAGAAATTTATTCATATTCAGAATTTGACCAGAAATCGTTTTCATGCCTAAAAAATTGGGTCTCCGAAAGTTTAAACAATTTCAATTAGTTATTTATAAACAATGAATGTTCAACAAAATAATAATTCTTTGCAAAATGTCATTTTAATGACGCTAAATCTATAATTCTTCGTGAAATTAACTGATTCGTCAACAATTCCCACATTTTTTACTTGAAATTTCAGAAGTAATTGTTTTTAAATTTTCATTCACATTGAATGAATATTTTCTTTTACATCAAAATAAATAATGCTTGATCCAATTCTAGATACCGCAGAGACCGAATTTCCCACCAAGTAATAATTATTTATTTACATCAAATAACTCCTCCATTCAATTCCAATAAATGTTTTATTCAGGATAAATAAATTATGCACTTAATAATATTGAAACAATTCCATTAAAATCAACAGAACAATTACAGATAAAGACTCTCGTTTTGCTTCATATGCCTCACATTTCCCATTAATTTCCCAATGATTTCATTGAAGCCTTTCCCTCGAAACAAAGCAACTCCCAAAACTCTTAACAATCCCAGCAGAAGCACTTCTTCCCCTTTCCCAGCCGCCCTCAGCTGAATTTTTCACTTGACCCGAATCGCCAGCTTACGTAAGCATCATCCTATCTCGAATGTGTTTCTAATCCCTTAATGGCCGTAGAAAGAGTAAAGACTCCCCCCCCCCCCC
>NW_021680498.1:834550-850674 GCF_001412515.2 Diachasma alloeum | reverse complement strand
AAAAAAAAAAAAAAAAAAAAAAAAAAAAAAAAATCCAATAGCAAACAAAGCAGGATTGTGGGATTTGAAAGCGAAGGTATACCTCTATAAAGACGAGAGCTCGCCCTCAAAAAGCTGAGGGAGTGAAGTCGGACGGAGGCCAAAGTAAAGTTTGGAGGGTTGCACAAAAGCGAAGAAAACCTCGGGTTGAAAAAAAAAAAAAAAAAAGCCACCAGGCCCCCCGGAATCTTTTGTTCCCCTGGACGACGCGTTCGGTGAACCGAGTCGGCCTCGATTTTCCAGTTGGCAGGACTGGGATCCGTGCACCGCCTATAAACACGATCTGATTAGGAGGCAGCCGATCGGCTAGAATTCGGAATCTGAATTTCAGATTCGATCACCTATACGATCCACCCCAGCATGCCCGACCCTGGCGAGTGAGGGAGACCCTGTGGAGGGAAGATTGGAGGTGGAGGAGGAGGAGACGATACAGAGGAGCTTACGTTCAGATGCGGCCAAAAGCACTAGGAGCCAAGTTACCGACATTGCTTGCTAGACCAGGTTATCTCAACTCAACTGAGATTTTAGGCGAGTGCACGGAGGGGGCATGCAGTCTGGGGTTGTTAGACTGAGAGGAAAAAATTCCTAATATTGCAAAACTAATTCGTTCAGTGAAGTGCATAATATTTTTTGTTCAAACCGGTTTTTATTAAAAAGAACATAAAATATGTGGAAATGCACAAATTATTCTTTGTCATTAATGTAATGATTTATTCATTCTTTCGAAATGAATTTTCTATTAGAATCTAGAGATGCAAGTTCACATTTTCTTTATCAATTTTTTAAATTAATCTAATGTGAATTTTGAAACGAAAATCACGGTAATTGTTCATCTCTACAGATGAAACTGTTTTTTAAATTTATAAGCGTCACAAATTAGAAATTAGTTATGACCGTCATTTTGCATCTCTACGAAAATCAAAACAAACCATTTATTTACATAAAACAACCACCTAATGTCGCAAAACTCATTTCTTCAGTGAAATGCAGAATTTTTTTGTTTAAACTGGTTTTTACTGAAAAGAACATAAAATATGTGGAAATGCTTGCACAAATTATTCTTCGTCATTAATGTAATGATTTATTCACTCTTTCGAAATGAATTTTCTATTAGAATCTAAAGATGCAAGTTCACATTTTCTTTATCAATTTTTTAAATTAATCTAATGTGAATTTTGAAACGAAAATCACGGTCATTGTTAATTTCAACAGATGACACTGTTTTTGAAATTTATGAGCGTCACAAATTAGAAATTAGTTATGACCGTCATTCTTCATCAAAATAAAACATTTATTTCCATGAAAAAAAAAACATTCACCTAATTTAAATAAATAAAAAAAGAAAAATGTAAATCAACTTTAACCCTGAACAAATGCTTCGTCAGGAGCTGTTCGAATAGACTAATTTATTCAATTCAAATAAAGTATATTTAATTCAAATACCTCGTGTCTCCGCGTACCCCACCCACACCTAATATCGACGTAATTGAAATGTAAATACAATTCCCTCAATATCAGCGGTTGAATGCATCAAGACGCTCCCCGGCATCACTCAATGTGACATGATGCGGTCTTCATCCAAAGACTGCGGTCCTGAGATTACACTGAGTTTGCAGCGCCTAGAGACTCCCACCGAGTGTACATTGTGCACGTTTACGCGCATTCGAAACGACGCTAATTGGTATTCGAGTGTACGCGATGAAGTTCAATGAGGTGTGGCTGGTATTGTACGTTCTCGAGGATACCAACCTCAGACTGAGACCTCCTCCCCCTTCCTGTTCGCTAAAATCTCAGTTGAGTTGAGATAACCTGGTATAGTAAGCTATGTCGATAACTTGGCTCTAGTGCTTTTGGCCCATCTGAAGGCGAACTCCTCTGTCTATTATGTATCGTCTATTTCTAGCGAATGTCTTGAATTTGATGGCGAGGTGAATTTCAAGACGTTATGAAAATCTCTTGTCTGTCAGGTGTATTGGTATTAGTCGGAAAAATAGCCTCATTTTGAGATGTATTAAAATAGAATACACTTTTAAAAAATTTTGACTGATATTTCAAGGAGTTTCGTCATTGAAAATTGATATTTTCGCGGAAAAATCAAAGAGAACTGTGAATTTCAGTTCCATTTGTCCTTAGAAATTAATAGAAAACCAGAAAATTCTGGTAAATGTTTTATTGACATTTCAGATTTTACGAAAAATTCAATATAATTTGGTACTGAATATTCATATTAGATTGGAAATTCAAATAAATTAAGGAATTCTCGTCTTTATGTTGCTTAAAATTCTGGAATTTCACTGAATTTTCAGTCAAACCTTAGATTTCATGATTTTTTTCCCCCCCTAAATCGCGTTCAGTGTCACTGTCCTGAAAATTAGTAGTCAAATGTCGCAAAAGTGACTGTTCATTCGGGGTATGCAGAAACATAAATTATTTCTCGCGAAAGTTTAACACTGAAGATAATTTTCGTATTAAGCATAAATTTTTTTTTTATTTTTTAGTTTTTTTTCTTTTTTTTTTTACTTTTTTTCTTTTTTTCTTTCTCTCTCCCACTTATTAATTTGATATAACTAACCTTTTTTATTTAAATTAATTGAGAAATGTTGAATAAAAATGTTGAAGTGTTTTACTTCACTCGAGTTTTTCCCAATTTTTGTCTTCGTACGGAGATGTTAATTAGAAATCTTAAGAATCTGGGGTGAGAGCCAGGGTTATTGACAGAATAATTGGGGGCCGAGAGTTGGGGATGGTCTAGGGGTTGAATTAGGGACAGTTCGGAGGAGTCTCGGCACTTGAACTACGGGGGAAAGACTCCAAGTGGACAAACGAATTCTCGAGAGTGCACTGGGGCACTGATTACCTCACTGTTTCCCACGGCACGTTCACCAGAATGGGTCACACCACACGTCAAATTGAGGAGAACTGGTCTTACCGGGAGGAAAAATGGTGTAACAGTGGGTTGACTAGAAATATTTTTGAACGATCATAATAAATTTTTTATGAAAAGCGGAGAGTTCTCCAGGGGAAAAAAGTTGAGGGAACTAGTGCCTCGTTTTCAATCTGTAAAATAATATTAAGGTGTTTCGTCTTCAGTTCCACACTATAAATTTAATCTTTTTCAAACGTCAAAATATTATTATTCAAATTACATTTTGCAAAAATGATTATTTTTTGAGCATTTGTTTAAAAAAAAAATCCAAATTTTCGAATTTTTAGTTTAAATATAATTATTCAGTGCCAAATTACGCAAAATTTTNATTATTCAAATTACATTTTACAAAAATCATTATTTTTTGGGCATTTGTTTAAAAAAAAATTCCAAATTTTCGAGTTTTTAGTTTAAATATAATTATTCAGTGCCAAATTACGCTAAATTTTATTGATTCTCATGAAATAATAGGAATAAAATAATAAAATGTGAAAATATCAAAATATTCTATCAAACTTTGAATTTTCAGTGACAAAATTGCGTTACATTTCACTAAAACTCTCCCAATTTCCAAGAAATTCATTCAAATGTAGCAGTAACATTGGGACATTTCCACTGGAAACCAGAAAATTTTTTTCGTCATTAATCCTTGATTGTTGTTCCCCTGACTGACACGTCGACACACGCCTGACCCAAAAATCAAAAAGAAAAAAAAAGTCGCTGATGCTTTACCAATATCGCAGCCCCATTCTCCTTGAATATATAAATTCAATCTTTTTCAAACATCAAATTATTATTATTCAAATTACATTTTACAAAAATCATTATTTTTTGGGCATTTGTTTAAAAAAAAATTCCAAATTTTCGAGTTTTTAGTTTAAATATAATTATTCAGTGCCAAATTACGCTAAATTTTATTGATTCTCATGAAATAATAGGAATAAAATAATAAAATGTGAAAATATCAAAATATTCTATCAAACTTTGAATTTTCAATGACAAAATTGCGTTACATTTCACTAAAACTCTCCCAATTTCCAAGAAATTCAATCAAATGTAGCAGTAACATTGGGACATTTCCCCTGGACACCAGAAAATTTCTTTCGTCATTAATCCTTGATTGTTGTTCCCCTGACTGACACACGTCGACACACGCCTGACCCAAAAATCAAAAAGAAAAAAAAAGTCGCTGATGCTTTACCAATATCGCAGCCCCATTCTCCTTGAATATATAAATTCAATCTTTTTCAAACATCAAATTATTATTATTCAAATTACATTTTGCAAAAATCATTATTTTTTGAGCATTTATTTGAAAAAAAAATTCCAAATTTTTGAATTTTTAGTTTAAATATAATTTTTCAGTGCCAAATTACGCTAAATTTGATTGATTCTCATGAAATAATAGGAATAAAATAATAAAATGTAAAAATATCAAAATATTCTATCAAACTTTGAATTTTAAATCACAAAATTGCGTTACATTTCACTAAAACTCTTCCAATTCCCAAGAAATTCATTCATATGTAGCAGTAACATTGGGACATTTCCACTGGAAACCAGAAAATTTTTTTCGTCATTAATCCTTGATTGTTGTTCCCCTGACTGACACATCGACACACGCCTGACCCAAAAATCAAAAAGAAAAAAAAAGTCGCTGATGCTTTACCAATATCGCAGCCCCATTCTCCTTGAATATATAAATTCAATCTTTTTCAAACATCAAATTATTATTATTCAAATTACATTTTACAAAAATCATTATTTTTTGGGCATTTGTTTAAAAAAAAATTCCAAATTTTCGAGTTTTTAGTTTAAATATAATTATTCAGTGCCAAATTACGCTAAATTTTATTGATTCTCATGAAATAATAGGAATAAAATAATAAAATGTGAAAATATCAAAATATTCTATCAAACTTTGAATTTTCAATGACAAAATTGCGTTACATTTCACTAAAACTCTCCCAATTTCCAAGAAATTCAATCAAATGTAGCAGTAACATTGGGACATTTCCCCTGGACACCAGAAAATTTCTTTCGTCATTAATCCTTGATTGTTGTTCCCCTGACTGACACACGTCGACACACGCCTGACCCGAAAATCAAAGAGAAAAACAAAGTCGCTGATGCTTTACCAATATCGCAGCCCCATTCTCCTTGAATATATAAATTCAATCTTTTTCAAACATCAAATTATTATTATTCAAATTACATTTTACAAAAATCATTATTTTTTGGGCATTTGTTTAAAAAAAAATTCCAAATTTTCGAGTTTTTAGTTTAAATATAATTATTCAGTGCCAAATTACGCTAAATTTTATTGATTCTCATGAAATAATAGGAATAAAATAATAAAATGTGAAAATATCAAAATATTCTATCAAACTTTGAATTTTCAATGACAAAATTGCGTTACATTTCACTAAAACTCTCCCAATTTCCAAGAAATTCAATCAAATGTAGCAGTAACATTGGGACATTTCCCCTGGACACCAGAAAATTTCTTTCGTCATTAATCCTTGATTGTTGTTCCCCTGACTGACACACGTCGACACACGCCTGACCCGAAAATCAAAGAGAAAAACAAAGTCGCTGATGCTTTACCAATATCGCAGCCCCATTCTCCTTGAATATATAAATTCAATCTTTTTCAAACATCAAATTATTATTATTCAAATTACATTTTGCAAAAATCATTATTTTTTGAGCATTTATTTGAAAAAAAAATTCAAAATTTTTGAATTTTTAGTTTAAATATAATTATTCAGTGCCAAATTACGCTAAATTTTATTGATTCTCATGAAATAATAGGAATAAAATAATAAAATGTGAAAATATCAAAATATTCTATCAAACTTTGAATTTTCAATGACAAAATTGCGTTACATTTCACTAAAACTCTCCCAATTTCCAAGAAATTCAATCAAATGTAGCAGTAACATTGGGACATTTCCCCTGGACACCAGAAAATTTCTTTCGTCATTAATCCTTGATTGTTGTTCCCCTGACTGACACACATCGACACACGCCTGACCCAAAAATCAAAAAGAAAAAAAAAGTCGCTGATGCTTTACCAATATCGCAGCCCCATTCTCCTTGAATATATAAATTCAATCTTTTTCAAACATCAAATTATTATTATTCAAATTACATTTTACAAAAATCATTATTTTTTGGGCATTTGTTTAAAAAAAAATTCCAAATTTTCGAGTTTTTAGTTTAAATATAATTATTCAGTGCCAAATTACGCTAAATTTTATTGATTCTCATGAAATAATAGGAATAAAATAATAAAATGTGAAAATATCAAAATATTCTATCAAACTTTGAATTTTCAATGACAAAATTGCGTTACATTTCACTAAAACTCTCCCAATTTCCAAGAAATTCAATCAAATGTAGCAGTAACATTGGGACATTTCCCCTGGACACCAGAAAATTTCTTTCGTCATTAATCCTTGATTGTTGTTCCCCTGACTGACACACGTCGACACACGCCTGACCCGAAAATCAAAGAGAAAAACAAAGTCGCTGATGCTTTACCAATATCGCAGCCCCATTCTCCTTGAATATATAAGCCACTAGGTTGACCCTGTATTGGTATGCAGAGGGGCGTTGGAGCGTTTCGATAGTCTCATGCGCCAAATCGAAATTCCTATCACGCACCGAGCGATAGCAGGCCGCCTATCACATCGTGTCTTTAAAACCCTCATACCGGCCTCCCTAATAGCAACGCCAGGGGTCACCGCTCTTGACGGCAAATATTAATCTCTCAAGATGAGTAGAATGTATGTGAATTGCCATCGGGATACTTCATCACCACCTGGGCTCCATTTAAAATCCATATCTCGTGGCTCAGAGATGTGTCATCACTTACATTTGTACGAGGTGAAAGAAAAATGCAACTAAACTATTCAGAATCCATACCGAGGCCATGCGCCTCGTAATCTTGTTACAAAGAATCATTCTCTGAGTATTACAGGGACAGACGAGTGTTCCAGTTGTATCTCGACAGCATGAGATTCGTAATTGGATTTTTTAATTGCGGAGGGAGGGAGGTGTGCGTCATTTCCACGACGGACACTGAAATTTATGGAATTTAAATTGAGACACTTTTGTACTCTTTCAAGACGTTTGGGCTTTTAAGGATATCCATGTGCTTTGGCTATTTTTTTAAGAGTGAAATGATTTTCTAGTTTTGTAGTCCAACATCAGAGCTTTCATTTGACCCCCGGTTTCCGGACATTTTAGAGTGATTTTACTGTTTCAACTCTGCAGGTCTGAATTTGAATCTCAATATTGAACCGTTAGAAAAGATTTTTTAAATCTGAAAAACTTTAGAAAGTTTATTTGTGGAAGGAGATTGATGAAGTAATTTGAAAAATGCAATTTTTGAAAATTACGAGCATTTTCTGTACATAATTTATAAACAATCAATTTTCTATGACAAAAAACATTTGTTCGGAATCATAACCAATTTATTCATATTCAGAATTTAATCAGTAATTGATTTATTTCTTGAAAAAATGAGATTTCCGAAAGTTGAAACAATTTCAATTATTTATTTATAAACAACGAATTATTTTACAATGATTTTATTATTTAAACTTTGCAGGTTTGAATTTGAGTCTCAATATTGAACTGTTAGAAAAGATATTTTAATTTGAAAAGAATTAGATTGTTTATTTGTAAAAAATATTGATGAAATAATTTGAAAATTGCAATTTTTGAAAATTACGAGCATTTTCTGTACATAATTTATAAACAATCAATTTTCTATGACAAAAAACATTTGTTCGGAATCATAACAAATTTATTCATATTCAGAATTTAATCAGAAATTGATTTATTTCTTGAAAAAATGAGATTTCCGAAAGTTGAAACAATTTCAATTATTTATTTATAAACAACGAATTATTTTACAATGATTTTATTATTTAAACTTTGCAGGTCTGAATTTGAGTCTCAATATTGAACCGTTAGAAAAGATATTTTAATTTGAAAAGAATTAGATTGTTTATTTGTAAAAAATATTGATGAAATAATTTGAAAATTGCAATTTTTGAAAATTACGAGCATTTTCTGTACATAATTTATAAACAATCAATTTTCTATGACAAAAAACATTTGTTCGGAATCATAACAAATTTATTCATATTCAGAATTTAATCAGAAATTGATTTATTTTTTGAAAAAATGAGATTTCTGAAAGTTGAAACAATTTCAATTATTTATTTATAAACAACGAATTATTTTACAATGATTTTATTATTTAAACTTTGCAGGTCTGAATTTGAGTCTCAATATTGAACCGTTAGAAAAGATATTTTAATTTGAAAAGAATTAGATTGTTTATTTGTAAAAAATATTGATGAAATAATTTGAAAATTGCAATTTTTGAAAATTACGAGCATTTTCGGTACATAATTTATAAACAATCAATTTTCTATGACAAAAAACATTTGTTCGGAATTATAACAAATTTATTAATATTCAAAATTTTACCAGAAATTCCAAGTTTAAATTCAAAAGTTTAAACAATTTCAATTATCTATAAACGACGAATGTTTGAAAATCATAATTCTGTGGAAAATGAAATTTTAATAACCCTGAATATTCACGATTCTTTTCAAATTTTTCTTCCAAAATTCAATTAACAAATTTGATGAGGAAACGCTTGAATGACCCTATAAAACCCTTAAAACCCTATTTTTCTGGATTTTCCTGCTCCCAAACAGTCCCCAAAATTTCCAATTGTCCCTAAACTTATACTCCAACCAACGTCTCTTAAAAATCATACAGAAGAATTTCCAGTTCTCCGCAATTTATGCTGAAAATGTTCGCCAAATTTCAGTTTCTAAAAAAACTATGTGTGTTCTGGAATTAACACCAAACATTTGTAATTTCATTTCCGACTGCACGTGTGTCACCAACAAAGATGGATGCTCACGTCGCACATCTGTGTATAGTCCGGGTATGTTCTCCAGTGGGAAAAAAAAATCTCATTAAACATCCTCCAGAGGCGTTTTTCAGAGGTACTAGTAGACGTAGAAAAGAGGAGATGACTGCCAAGCTCAAAGCCCCTGGCGCATTACGTACGCGTTTGCTGTACTCATATACTTACCTCCTCGACAGTTTTTTTTAGCGGCAATGCATATACTCTTTCATCCAACGCCTGGATATAATTGTTTTATCTCCTCGTTAACAAGAATGGATGGACTCTGCGTGACGAGCGGCTAACTGCGAAAATGAGGGTCGTTGTGCCGCGAGAAAAAAAAATGCTCTCACAACATAAAATGAAAATGTAGGGACGGGGTTTCGCTTCAGTACGAGTGGATACGGTGTTTATCAGGTTGGATCTCAGGGCTTGTGACGACTACGGGCTTTCGAACGACCTGCCCATCAGACTTTATTGGAATCGTAGTACTTTTCAACGACCCCCTCGATTTACCGTTCCACACGTGACTTTACTTATCTTGAGGGAATTATAATAAAAGAGGAATGACCCAGTCGGTGAATGCAAAGTGGGTGTGTTAGGGGAAATTAGGTGCACTGAGAAGAAAATATTATTCTGCCAATCAAATTTCGTTTAGACAAGAATTTATGGGGAAATTTAGGGGATTTCTTTGTCGAAAACTAATTTGATAGACAAAATTATATTTTTTTTTCTCAGTGGGATTTCTTGATTCTGAAAGAAAATTTTAATCAACTACAGATGAAAAATCTTGAAAATTTACGTAATTTGTTCCATTTATTCCCATTTTTTTTTCTTCTAGTTTTAGTGATTTTCAGAAACTCGTGGTTCCCCCGGACATTTTCCGTGGAATAATAGACTGTTTACTCAATTTCGGATAGAAAATTTTGAAAATTGAGTATCAAATTTACTGATTTTGAGAACTTCAATTTTTTTGGTTATACCATCAATTTTTTTTTCAGATAATTGATTTTTTTACTCAATGACAGAAGAAAAACCTCGAAAATTGAGTATCAAAAATCTTGATGTTGAGAATTTTTAGCTGAAATTTTTGGTACACTTCTGGAAAATTTTTATTAAGCTAATTTTGACTTCGAAAATGGACAATTTGTTTGAAAAATCAATGGAAACAATAAATTTAAATTTAAGTGCTCCTTCAAATTCAGTAAAAATCAGCCAAATCCAGCGGAATTTGGTACCGCATATTCATTTTTTGATTCTCATCTTTCTGTCTTTGAAAAATTTTTAATTGCATTGGATTTTCAATAAAATTTGATCCCTTTTCCTCTAAATTGAATTCAATGTCACTATGTTTAAAATTACTACTAGACTATCCACGAAATTTTAATTTTTTTCCAACAATGGGCTGATTTAAATTAAAAAATGCATGAGAATGACTAAAACTTCGAGGAATTTTGTAATTGGAAATTCCAAATTTTATGAAAAAATCGATGGAAACTGTATTTTAGTTGAATTATTTTATGAGAATCCAAAGACATCAGGAAAATTCACTAATTACACCAATTACACTAATTCACTAATTACATTCATGAATTTTCCCCCCGAAATTGAATTCAATGCCACTCTTCCGAAAATTACTAGTCAACAATTCATGAAATTTCAATTTCACCTACCAGTATCCCTTCAAAATAATTGAAGTCCAATCATCCAAAAATTAATAAAAAATCTCACAATAACTGATAATTTTACATATTTCCACGAAAAAATTCCGAAGTTCGCATACTTCCACTCGCAACAAGCAACTGTTGTCTCCACTCGTACCCAAAAAATCGATTCAGCAATTTCATTTCCCCCAGACAAGACTCCTCTCTCCATTGATTTTTTCCCATCGTAAAGAGAATATAAACGTTCCCTTCACACTGGAACCATAAAAACTCCACCTTGAAGAGGACGAAAATGTTAAAATTACCCGAGTGCCACTGGTGAGCGAACAATGATATCGTTTTGGCCCCTCGGAAATTGAACGTTTAATCTCAACAGTGGATCTATCGTTTTTGGCCGTTGGCCTGCTCTGAGAAAAGGAGCACGAGCCAGACAGTTCCATTTCAGTGCAGGTGACGGAGGGAGTTGCTGAAGGTGATCGATGAGTCATGTACACATCAGCCCTCCCTCCCCCCCCCCAGAAACCTCCCTCATCCCGTGATAACAAAATGAATCATCAATGTGCATCGCCGGAATGCCGATGGCTTTTTACATCTAACGAATCTCCTTCAATTCAACTGAATGCCCCACACGTGACGTCAATTCACCGCAGATATTCCAAAGTGAATTCACGCGGCGCCCATCAAACTCAGGTGTCTGCATGAGCACTGCATTCGGTGAATGTACCCCCACCGTGAATGTGGATAATACACATGTACATCTGGTCGTGTAGTTGTCATGTACTGTGCACCAACTGTAAACATTCATACACCCCCGTGCAGTTCTCCAAGAGAATAATTAAAATATGAACTCTGAAGTCCATAAAGCTTAACTAGGGAAATCCGGGAATGGCTCGCTCGGTTGATAACTACCTCCCGGAGATATTGTATTAATAAAATCTGAAATGAAATAGTAGTTGCGTTTCTGAAAATGGTACAAAGTAGAAACTACGTGTAGGGGGCATGAGATATGTAGGAAATTAAAATCACTTTTGTCCCGTTTCTCGAGACACTTGTGGCCCGAAATTTATGGCGTTTTTAGGGTCTCAAATTGTGGTATTAAAGTAGCTCTACCCTTACGGTAAATCCAAAGATTGAAACCTGCAAAAAAATTGCAGAAAACTCAATTAGATTCGGAATTCTAATTGTTTTCGCTATTTAATTACCGTTTTGGTTTTTCAAAGGAGAAATGGTTAAACATCAGGATTTAACCCAGTGTCTTATGTGAAAATCAACATTTCCATTGTAATCAAAGATTAAAATCTGAATTTTTTTTCATTAGATGTGAAAAAATCAAGAATTTTTTTGACACCTCGTAGAAAATAATCCACCGTTTTGCAAACAAGTTTTATTATTCATTTATAAGAGGGAAATGTTTGAAAAAATATCAATATTTTGCGAAATTTAGTTTAGATAATACTGACTGAGTATGAATTTTTTCAAATTTTTTCCATGCAATTTAGTTGAAAAATTTAGAAACTTCATATTTATGAGGTCTTATTTTTCCAAATGCTTCATCCATTTTTTCTTAATGATTGATCATGTTGCATGAAAAGCCAAATTCATTTGTTCATTGATAATTATGGCTAATAATAACACTAATTTAAAATATTTGAAAAAGTGCAAAATTTAATTGATGATAAATGATGATTAAAATTTGAAAAACTGAAAAAGTTGATTGATTATTAACATAATAAAAATTGAAAAATTGCACAATACAGTTACCTGATATTGTATGTAATAAAATAATTTCAATTCTGTCAAAAAAATCCAACATTTCAATAAATTGAAAAAAAAATTGATAAATCATCAAAAACATTTTATGATTTAATGTCTTAATGAGGTTGAAGGCTTCTCGTAGTTCTGCCGTCATAAATTACTGGTGACTGAAAAAGAAAGAGAAAATGTCTTATGTCAAAAAATCTTGAAGACACTATTTTTTACAGTGCCCATGAACCATAACAAATGACGAAATGAGAAATATATTTCTATTGATGATTACGTGACGGCCAGAAACTGAAAAATGAACCCATCGAAGCTCCGATATAATGCAAGGTATCAGGTTATCTCCAGTGAATCACTCGAACCTTGCCCGCCGAAGGCTTTCTAATTCCGATTTTGTAATCTATCTCGGTGTTGTGATGGTTACATGACCTTTCTCCATCAGTCGCTGAAGGGAAAGGTCAAATTCACTTTGTTCTGATTTATTTGAATGAATGCTCCCGAATTTTTTTATTTTCTCCTGATGTTTTTAAGTCTCAAGCATGAGAAATGAAACAGTATTCGGCTATTTTGCCTCAGAAAAATACAATTTTTGATCAATAGCTCATGGAAATCTCTTGGAATAATTATTTCAAACAGTATTTCATTCATTTAATCCACTGGTGCCATTTGATTCCCATGAAATAGTCTCCATTTCCGATGAAAGCCACACCAATTAAATATGTTTTTTCAACATCTCTCCAAGATTATATTCTGTATGAAAACCCTTCCATTTAATATACTTGTCTAATGGCAAAAAAGATCCAGCCAGCCGACTATATGTGCTTGTTTCTGTGTCAGCTGCACAAGTCGGAATCGGCCATTACAGTTCTTCTGTATACGTATACAACCTCCTCTCATTTCGCCGGGTGTATCTGTAATGAAATCTTTTGTTGGGCCCGGGTGCTTCTCCGTAATCACCACTCGGTACTCTTTGTATGTCTGCCTTCTCCGTACCTTCCACCTTCTTTCACTTTTACGGTAACGATTTTGTGCTTGAGGATTACATTACTGACATTACAAATCCTTACAATTTCTATTTGTGCATTTAAGTGCGAATAATAATGACACCATTATGCATTTAAGATGTTGAAGGTACAAAATGGTTCAATGACATCATTGGAGTTGTCAATTGCCATGTGGGTTCTCTCAATATCGGTAAAATTGCGTAGAAATTTGAATTTTATGGAGACAACCGACATTGGATATTCAACATCCAGCATTGAATGTCGTCATCTGAAAGTAACTGACGTCCGACATTCAATGCAGTCATTTGAATCGATATCAGAAATTTGATGTTGACAGCCGACATTAAATACCAATATTCGACATTAAATGCCGATATGCAACATTAAATTCCGATATTCTACATTAAATGACGATATGCAACATTAAATGTTGATACCCGACATTGAATTTCGACATGCAACATTCAATATCCGACATTAAACCCCAACATACAGCATTCATAATCCGACATTAAATTCCAACATGCAACATTCAATGTCGCCATTCGACATTAAATCCCGCCATTGGACATTGAATGCCGACATGAAACATTCAACATCCAACATTCAATGTCGCCAATCAAAATGCCGACATTCAACATTAAATTCCGACATGCAACATTCAATATCTGACATTAAATTCCGACATTCACCATTAAAATTCGATATTCCGCCTTCAGTGTCACCATCCGACATTAAATGCCGACAGCCGACATTCCATATCGCCTGCAAATTCTTAAAGACGTAAAATCGATTCCAGATGTCTCCTCCGAATATCGTTAAAATTACGTGTAAATGTACATAAAAAGGAGCTCCAGAATCCTTCAAACTTTCCATTTATTAGTATTTCAAGGGATATACAAGTACCTAGAAAAAAAAAATTGTATTTGAAAAGTTTTCGAGGAGTTCTTTCCCCGGCAGCAGCAAGATGAAAAAAAAGTAGAAACATCAATATTGGCCGGAGAATCGGTGAGGGAGTATCTGGGGATATAACTCGCAATAGCGTTCATACTGGTGAGCTCAACGTGAGGATTTAATATAATCTTATGCACTTCCACCCATCTCACTCCCCCTTATAAACGGGATTAATGCAGCAATCCTACGTTGGGGGGGGGGGGGGATACCTTCCACANGGGGGGGGGGGGGGAGAGGTATACCTTCCACATACAGTGTATAACCATGCCCGCGGGTGTATTGCTTTGCAGTTTGCGTACGGCATCGTCGCGTCGAGAGGTATCAAGAAGACCTTGTATTATCTCCTCGTTTATTGTATCACATAATCCGGCGTTATTATCACTGCGGTTGGAGGCTGCATGTAGTGGGAGAAAATATCGTGGGGACATGACATTGTTTTGTAAAATGAATCGAGTCAGTATCTTATTGAGATGGGAATGGAATCGGGAATCATGTCGTGAATGAACTTATTTCTGGTCGTTATCGACGGCTTCAATGGAGTCTCAAATGGTTGCGACTACACTCAAGTTGAATTGATACTTGGCTTGAATGAAGTTGTTAGGTATTGCCTGAAACAGGTTGATTATTTTTCGGGGTGAATCATACTGCGGGAAAAAATTAATTCTGTTGAATAACTATATGTTCCGCGATGGAATATTTGATGGCGTGGAACAGATTTACTTGAGGGAAATTTAATATCTTTCACGAAAATTAAATTTTTGTCGTGATCATCAGAAATACCCCTAGAAGAATTCGAACTGTTGGCAGGAAAAAATATAATCTATTGCACGACAATCATTTGATCTGAGAGAACTCCATAGGTTTATACCGTAGAAAGAATACATTGACGAGGAAAGAATATTTTTTTGCCAAAAAAAATTCTCCCCTCGAAATTATTTAGTTTTGCCAATAACATAGTTTTCGGTTAGAAAATTGTAGTTTCCTCTTGAAATGATCATTTCTTCCGTGGAAATTATAAGTGTTTATTGGACAAAGATATACAATACTCAATAATATTCACTTGGTAAAACCGGAGCCTCATATAATTCTCTGGAGAACGAATGTATTCACCCGAAAGACATATAAATGTCTCACGAGAACAATTACTACTACGAAAATTATCATTTTTTGGTTGAAGCTTTCTTTTTTGTCCACAAGTTAATTTATGAACATTTTTCTTCAAAGAATCTAATTTTCGATAGACAAGTAGGTTAGCCACTAATCAAGCCTAGAGCTACTTAACTCGTTAATTCAGTTTTTATTTTTTATAATGACTGGAAAAAATGTCCACAACAAGTCTCTGAAATTCAGAAATTGGTTTTTGCTCTGTGTGCACAGTGACCGGACGCATTGTTTGTGGGATTGCACTATCCAAATTAATTGGCGCAATTTTTGGTTGGAATTCAATTCAGTCGAGCTCCCTTGCCGCTCGTAGTTTCCGGGTTTTTACGACTGGATTATCAAGAATTTTTCATTATTGAGAGCACTGGGAGCCACCGCCGCGTACCATAAACTGCGGTGGATTCGGTTAGGTTCCACCACTGCAGTATGCTTTCTACCCTGATATTCACTAACTCTGTTTCATTGAAGTCAACAATACCGATCAATACTGCTTTGGAGTGGGTGCGTATGCAGTATTGAAATGCAGTATGTTGTTTAAACTAAAGGCTGAATGGCTTATTGTTGCCGAATCATTGGCGCAGTGGTCACGTGTCGAGAAATGGCGTGCTAGGACCTCTAAAGATGGTTTTGAACCAGGGGAGACTCCTAGACCCCAATGTTCTATACATACTCCTAGA
>NW_021680498.1:809049-833157 GCF_001412515.2 Diachasma alloeum | reverse complement strand
AGCACGCCATTTCTCGACCCGCTCTTTCGTTTGAGCTCAAAAAAACATTCATATCTTGTCTGACATCTTTGCTACAAACTCGGGTTTTCAACTCGGGTTTTCAATTGAAAAAAAATTGCGTGACAGTTCCGTAAAATTTCCTACAACCCCATTTCCCTCCGGAATTACGGAGAAGATACGTAATTTTTATTGAATATTTCTCTCCGTGCGCCGAAAAAATTAGTTTCGCAATATTCCGCCGTATTCTCTTCCAATATAGTTTCTAGTTAAATTGCATCAACATCTCAGCAATAATCAATCATCCTTCGCATATAAAATTATACTTCAGAGCCGACGTAATCCCTGAAAAGCTAAAGCAGCCCGGGATTACGTCTAGCGTTGGTTCGCCCCCTCAACATTCAGTATTCAGAGCTAACTGTGCAAAATAGCATTTTACGAACGATCGTAATGATTTATGGCCGTTAGATAGTCCGTGGCTTATCATTTGGAGGTTTTCCCAACTCTCGTGTTCGGTATGTGTGGATCAATCCAGCTGGAACTAGCCGAGGAATTGGCATAATCATCCGACCGTATGTCAGACGATAAATTCCAGAACAGCCAGAAGCTACCTCGCAACCCGAACGCAGGGAGATACCCGAAGTTCTCCTGGGGTGCCAGCACCGGCGATTCACTAAGGGGTGACTATGAGTACAGATCGATAGGGTCGGAAAGTTTTCTACGCTGGATGAATGGTGTGGAACTTAATGAGACCACTTGGTGGGATCAATGTTTTGTGTACCGAGGCAATGAACTACTGCTGAAAAATTTTGCCTGGAATTTGCAGGATTATTTGGGAGATTTTTTTTGTCAAGTGAATATTCCATAGAAATTTCAATTATTTATTTATTTTTTATTGACAATTCTCAATTTTATGGAAAATTGAGTGGAAAGGGGATTTTAGTTCAATTAGTTTAGGAAAATTAACAGAAATTGGGAAATTCAAGTGAATTTATTTTTTAATGTCCAATTTATTTAATTTATTGATTTTAGTAGTTTTTACACGGAGACAAAAGTTGGATAAAAATTACCTAGAAAATTGTGGCAATTTTTTTTTACGAGACTAAATTTAGTTTCGACAAAAAAATTATTTTTTGGTAATTTCTTAACAAACGATTTTTTTCGGTACAAGTGAGACTTATGTTTGAGGACTAACACACGCAGCGTATGACAACAAGTAACTGTTCCATAGAAATATCAATTTTTTAATTATTTTTTATTGACAATTCACAATTTGATTAAAAAATCACTGGATTGGGGTTTCATTAGTCCGGGAGAATTAACAGAAATCAGGGAAATTCAAGCGAATATATTTTTTAATTTTCAATTTATTGATTTGTTGATTGTAGTAGGTTTTAACGGAGATAAATTACATGAAAATTACCTAGAAAATCGCGGAATTTCTTTTTTTGACAAGACTAAATTTATTTTTGCCAAAAAAATTATTTTTCGATAATTTTTTAACAAACGATTTTTTTTTGCCGCAAGTGAATACTTGTTTGACAACTCTGCTATTTTCTCTCAATGGAGTACCATAAAAATTTCAAAGACTTTCATTAATAATTCACAATTTGATGGAAAAATCACCGGAAATTGGATTTTAGTTCAGTTATTCCCGGGAAATTAATAGAAATCAGAGAAATTCAAAAGAATATATTTTTCAATTGTACCGTACCTCTCCTACTTTTTCAACTCTTCTTGCTGACCTTGGTCGGGAATTTTTTCTCACCTGTTCCTCTCCCGTCAAAAATCCGTTTTGCCCCACAAACAAACCAGTCCATAAAACTATGATTTTCCGAAATTACAATGGAGGCCACTAAATCATGAATTTCATGAGGAATAAAAATCCCTGAAATCCACGAGAACCCGAAGAAACCGAGACTATTCATATTGAAAGAAAGACCCCCATTGTCATTCGTGAAGAAGAAGAAAAAAATTGAACCAGGGATTTAAAGACCTGCATACCTCTTTATTCACGGTACTCTTGAGACTCTGAATGGTCGACGAAACGAAACGACGGCATAAGACCAACTTGGGGATGCCCAAGTTTTGATTTATGCGGCTAATGCTCGGTTAAACTCGACTAAGCCGACAGAGCGCAAGCGCATGCAACACCAGACGCATGAATAAGAACAAGACCGTACAGACTATGAGANGGGGGGGGGGGGGGGGGGGGGGGGGGGGGGGGGGGGGGGGGGGGGGGGGGGGGGGGGGGGGGGGGGGGGGGGGGGGGGGGGGGGGGGGGGGGGGGGGGGGGGGGGGGGGGGGGGGGGGGGGGGGGGGGGGGGGGGGGGGGGGGGGGGGGGGGGGGGGGGGGGGGGGGGGGGGGGGGGGGGGGGGGGGGGGGGGGGGGGGGGGGGGGGGGGGGGGGGGGGGGGGGGGGGGGGGGGGGGGGGGGGGGGGGGGGGGGGGGGGGGGGGGGGGGGGGGGGGGGGGGGGGGGGGGGGGGGGGGGGGGGGGGGGGGGGGGGGGGGGGGGGGGGGGGGGGGGGGCGAGGAAATTTAGAGAGATGGAAAGCCCTGAGCTAGTGAATTTGTCCAGTGATTAGGGTAATTGGCAATGGAGCGAATTTAGGGGTACTCCATCAGTGCTATCACCCTACCCTAGTCAGATGAACCCTTCTAGGATACGGCTGTGAAATCAAATAATCCCACCTCATGAATTTCAATGTTCGTTAGTGAACTACTGTTGAATTTCAAAACTCGAGTTGAATTATGGGAATATTTACCAGTGGGTTTATTACAAATATCAATTAGATGTACAGATAATTTTTTTTTTTGGCTGTGGCTATTCAGTATTTTTCGTGTGATCGAATTGTAAAATTTTCTGGATAAATTTGAATGCATTTGTCTGTGAAAAATCATCTTGAGCAGATGAAATTTATGATTGAATGATCTCCATTATAATTTCGTAAAATCAAGGTTTCACGAATAATTTTTCAAATGGGACAAAACGCATTGGTCTCCTCATTTCAAAAAATTCTTTCACTGAAATCATTTTTTACTGAACTAAATTCCGCAATTATCTGGATAATTTTCCTGAACTTGTCCTCTCGGTGCAGTTATTTTAGATTAGAAATTTTCTTTTCTCCGTGAAGAATCATCTCGAGGAGCTGAAATGGCCCGGAATTCAAATTCGTGGTTTTACAGGCCATGAATCTTCCGGAGGGGTAGGTTTTACCTTAGTTACAGTGTTTATCCTAGATCACTCTCGATATACCCTCTTTTCCGGTTATCCTCCATCTCTTCGCGAATAGCTTCCCTTTTTGCAAAGGTTGGGCGGGAGGGTTGGGGGAGTTAGCGTACGGTTGAGCGGTTGACTCTAATCTCGTGGCAATTAATCTCGTGCTAAAAGCACCGGGAGACCGTGGGCCGTCACGGCATCTCGGTCGACCCAGATTCCTTAAGGGACCAGATAAAATGCAGAAGATGGCGTGCGATTGAGGCTTTGTTCCTTGGAATAAAAAAAAAAAATGCGGAGAGGGGGAAAGTTACTGGTACTTTTTTTCGTGCTATCAGGCGTCGTTTACTTTTATGCATTTCGGATGCTAAAAGGCTGATTACAAGCGGTGATAATTCAGCGGAAAAGTAGTTTCTGGTGGTTAATGAACGGTAAGAGTGGCGATAAGAGATTGATAATGGATTATTAATTTCGAGTTGCTGAGCAAGCCGAACAGAATTGATGAATTTTTATCAAAATTTCTTGTGAGTAGCATTTTTCAAACGCCGTGGCTATTGGCACTAGCATGCGCAGCGTGTGATGCGCAGCGTGTGACACGGGGCGTGTGACGCGCAGCGTGGGACACGCAGCAGGTGACACGCAGCGTGTGATGCGCAGCGTGCGACAGGCAGCGTGTGACGCGCGGCGGGTGATGCGCAGCGGCCCCTTATATGAATTTTTGCGTGCCACGCTGCGGATTGCACTATTGGCGGACCCTTATATGAATTTCTGCGTGTGACATGCAGCGTGTGACACGTTGCGTGTGTCACGCTGTGTGCGATAGTGCGAATAGCCACGGCGTTTTCCAAATGAAATAAAAAAGTAGCTGCTCATTTATTTGTGAGAAGCTACCTCTTCTTCATTAAAATTGCAATCTCGACCACTTTAATATCAATTAAATAATTACTATTCCCTCATAATCAAAAATATCGACATCCGTGCAACTGCACATTGATAATCTTCCCCCAAACCTCCATGCTAGTTTCCAACCATTCGAGGAATTCAAATTTGCATAGAAACATTCACTCCACAAAGAAATTTTTATTTTTAATTCGCGAAAACGGGGGAAACTACGCGGAATGCGTTTTTACGCTGGTCATGTACAGTATTTCTCTCCCTGAGCATTTACTTATACATGCCTTATGTATTCCCAACACTATCCTTTGGCATCTAACGAACAGAATATTCTTTTCATCCTCAATTCTCTGGATCTGACAATCCGACCGTAGTTCAGGAATTTTCTGGTGCAATAAATTCTCTATTATTCCTCACGTTTTAACGAGCAAATAAATTACCAAGAGCGATGATATAATGGTAACGAGTTATGCTGTCTCTCCGGGGTTAATTGATAAACTTATAACAAGTTGCGGAAGTTATTCTCGATATATTCTTCATTATCCCATCCGGAGGATAGTCGGATGTGTGTAAAAATTCTGTGTAGATATTATCCGGGATATTCGCCGTGATTTACCGGCTCCGAGTGGTGCCTTCACTTCAACCATTACTCTCAGTCTTATTCTTGTGAATGATATCATATCACGTGATATATATCACGCGATAATACAGCTCATGATGAACACTGCAGCATTTTTTACGCTTGATAAAGGGATGGAATGCATGCATTACTCGTTGATAAAGAGAATTGATGAAATGTCCAGTGGTCTGATTGAATTTTTTGATTAGTGTAAATGATTGAATTTGATTAAAAGTTTCGCTCGGTTGAATATTCATCGGATCTCGCGGAATATTTTATGGGCATGGTCATTCGATTGTCCGGGGAATCGATAGTGCCTTCACCAGCGCTGATTGGTTGAGAATTTTCGAGGCAACTAATGTCTTAATTTCATAATTTGTGGAATATATCGAAGCAGATTTATGAGTATTGGCCAGTTTTTGATGGATATCTCGGGATCTAAGAGAGATAGAAAAATTCTTGTCATGACCTTTTTTGTAGAGCCAATTGAGGGTTATAGAAAAGGTCGTGAGAAAAATTTTGCTATCTCTCTTAGATTCACACTCTCTTAGATTTACACTCTCTGCATGTCTGTCACAAAAAAATCCATTTTTGATAATTTTCAAAAAACTATTTTCTTGAAACAAGTCAGACTTGTTTGAGAACTTTGTCGTTTTTCTCTCAGTGCGGTTACCGCTTCGCTACTGATTTAAGCGTCAATTATATAATATACGAATCAATCCTTGAAATGAAGAAAATTAATTTTACCCGAAGTCCACGCTGAGAGGTCAATTGCATCGGAAAAAAGAATAATGACTTGAACAACAGAAAAAATAAATAAAACGAGCAGAAAAATGTTGAAAGATATTAATTATGGCCGCTCCCCCTCAAGAAAAGTTTGAGAGTCGTTGAAGCGTGGAAAACTCAACAGAATTTACAGCGGCGTGGATGAATTGCATCAGATGAGAACGAAGTACGAAGGCTGATGAAGGGATGGGAGAAGGCAGCCGGGACTGCGAACAGAGGGAGACGAAGACGGACTGGCCTGGTTGACGCTACTTGCTACCAGAGTACCATTGTCTTTGAAAACCGTGTGTTTCGGGGTTGTCGTTGGGTCTTTAACGAAACAAAGTTCCAGATATCATGGCAACACGAGGGGCAGAGGAGGGTGGGGACCTCCGGAGACTGGCGCACTGTTTGGTCAGAGTTTCACGGACTAAATAGCCGGGAGGTAGCTGAGAGGTGTGATATGAAATTCTTGCAATTGTTGGAATCCAGGAGATATCATTTGTGACTCTGGAGATTTGTCAGGTATGGTGTACCTTGGGGAAAATTTATCGGGGGTAGTCTCTAGTGTCTGGATTACAACCTTTAAATAGAGGAAAATTGGGAAGTGCTGTTTAACCAAATGCTTCTCTCATCGGTCGGTATTGCTCTTTGCAATGAGAATGATTATAAACAATCAATTGAAAAAAGGAATGTCGAAACTAACAAGAAATTGCAGATGACATCATTCTCTCATTTGACGTACACAAGATTTTTCACGAGAAAAATAATTCAATTTTTGCAAAATAAAATTTATCAATTTATTGGAATTGATAATTTTGTTTATTATCACAAAAAATACGGAGTAAAATGACAAAATTGTTCTGCTCTTCGTATAATAATGCCAAATTCACTATCATTTATTCAACAATGTAAACATTAAAACTTTCATATCATATTCCGCACTCACGAATTCTTTTCCCTCTCGCTAAAGTCATAAATAAAACTTGAATAAAAAAAAACTTGAAAAACTTCACAGTGTTCTGTCCCAAGCACACCGTTGAGTGCTGCTGGCTAGCATTTCCTTCTTCCCTCACAACTGCCAAGTGCAAAAGGTTCCCCCGCCCCCCCCCCCGGGCCCGGCTTTAATTGAAATCTTTCGGCAACATTGTGGCGAGTATCCGACTACCGCAGACTTTGTAATACACGAATCAGTTTCCTACTTGGGCAATTTCAAAATGGTAAATCCATCTCATCTGACCGCGCACTGATGCTCCCTTCTTCTTTTTTTTTTTTACCAGTCAAGTTCGCTGGAGTACTGCCAGAATGTGCCGGCTAATCCAGTTTATTTAGCTAATGCATTTTCTTGGGTAAAAATTTTGCTGAAGGGGATTAACCAACTTTCGCATGACACTGGCAACTACATCAAAACTTTTCATAATGAATAGTTGAGGAGTAGGGAGGGGGTGGCAGGGTGGGAGTCTTGGTCAGTGAAAATAAACATTGTCGTTTATTTTGCAATTTTGAATGTCTTAAAATGCGACGTTTTTGCTTCCGAGTGGAAGCATTGTATTCGTCAAATTGAATTCAATGAGTCATTGAATTCAATTTAAAATATATGGCCATAAAAATTCTATTCAGAAGTGAATTGCTAATTAATTAGCAAAAATGTATTGACTAGGTTGTGACGAAAGAAATTTGGGGGCATGGACGTTTTTAAAAAGATGACAAGGGTCTCTCCATTTCCGACACTATTATTTCTATCATAGACTGTTGAAAAAAAAAATTTATGGACAATTGACTACTAATTTTCAGGACAGTGACACTGAATGCGATTTAGGAGGAAAGAAATCATAAAATTTCACATTTCAGTGAAATTTCAATAAATTTCAGAATTTTAAGCAGCACAAAGACGAGAATTCCTTAATTTATTTGAATTTCAATCTAATATGAACATTCAGTGCTAAATTCTATTCATTTCCAGGGAAAAATGGAACGGAAATTGACAGTTCTCTTATATTTTTCCGCGAAATTCTGAATTTTCAATGACGAAATTCCTTGAAATTTCAGTGGTAATAATTCAATAAAAATTTCCAAAAATTGTCCCGGAAATTTCAGACAAATTTTTAACAGTGCATCTAATATAACATTAACCGCGAAACAATTCCAATATTTACTGTTTTTTTTGTAGCAGCTGAAAGCACATTATTTTCGCCGCCCGGACTTCCCATTGAATTATCAAATAATCGCCGGTGCCGAAGAAAATTCCTAGGCAACGTGTTTCCACCCGAAATTCCCGTACAAAAGACTTGGCCACTATCAGTGTACATGGTGCTACAATGTCATTAGTTCACCAGCGGCTTCATTCCATTCAGCCGACCATGCACGTTTACGTGACAGACAAGCTTTGCCATCAGTTCACAGCGGGGCTGAAGGCATTCTCCTCTCTCGGCGTCATTATCGGCATTAGGTATACGGGTTTTAGTGCTGCCAACGTGGTTTAGGGCTTTCCACTTTCGATGCGCACGTTGCCCACACCGGGAGCACAACGATAATTCGATATCCTCCTCTGGGGAAAATGCAAACTCGTTAACGACGTGAACGCATTTCAACGAATTCCCGGTGAGGGATTGAAATCTACGACGACTAATAACGCTGAGTCCGTTTCAATTTTACGGCTGAGAGAAAAATTTCTTAATATGAAAGTCAATTTACTTGAGGACAAAAAAGAAAGTTCCCACTAAGCATGATAACTTTCGTAGTAGTAATTGTTCTCGCGAGACATTTATATGTCTTTCGGGTAAATACATTCGTTGTACAGGGAATTATATGAGGCTCCGGCTTTATCAAGTGAATGTTATTGAGTAGTGTATATCTTTGTCCAATAAACACTTATAATTTCCATGGAATAAATGATAATTTCAAGAGGAAACTACAATTTTCTTGCCGATAACTGTGTTATTGGCGAGAAAATATTCTTTCCTCGTCAATGTATTCTTTTTATGATATAAACCTATGGAGTTCTCTCAGATCAAATGATTGTCGTACAATAGATTATATTTTTTCCTGCCAACAGTTCGAATTCTTCTAGGGATATTTCTGATGATCACGAGAAAAATTTAATTTTTGGGAAAGATGTTAAATTTCCTTCTATCAAGTTGGTTAATTTCCCTCAAGTAAATCTGTTCCGCTGCATCAAATATTCTCACGTGGAACATGTAGTTTTTCGGCAGAGCTAATTTTCTCCCTCAGTGCGTTAAGAATTTTTGACCGATATTTCCGGTAGACTTTTTGGAAATTTTCATCATGTTATCGTTCCAATTGAATTTCAAGTAATTTCAATCAATGGAAACTGTAAATTTCAGTTCAATTATTCCATTAAAATTAATAGAAATGAGAAAAATTCAGATAAATCCATCAATTTTCAATTAATTAAAAAATCAAGTAAATTGAAGAATTCTTGTCGTCCTTCTTGTGTCTCAAGATCTCATTACACCGTGAGACCCAGGAATCCCATCGAACCAACACAGAGAAAATTTGGTGCACTCAAATGAACCAATTCCCTTCAGAAATCATCGTTAATCTATTTCGTTGATTCAGCCATCTTCCACCCCAAATTATTAGACACTCAAATCAATTTTTTCAACTCTCAAACCCATGATACCTCAAACCATATTGTCATTCGTATTGCCCTCCCGTCGATATCGACAAATACCCCCGGAAGTGAATCCAAAAACCCCGAGAGTATCGCGAGAGCGAGTGAGAGGGACTGAAGAAAAAAAATTTATTTCCACTAATGACGGGAGCTTTTTTGCGGAGTGCAGAATCGTGTTCCGGGATTGTTAATGGCCATCGCCACTACTTGGATATAGATGCGAAATGCACGAGAGTGGTGGCTGTGATTTTCATCGAAATTCTCCAATGTTCAATTGTTATTTTACCTCCATTTTTACCGCGCGAACAGTACAATTATAGCCTCTAATTTAGCCTGAAATTCATGGAAATTTTTTATATCAAATGCCATTGTCTGTGTCACACTGGATGGCGGACAAATTAAATAAATCATTCATGAAGTCTATTTCTATTTTCGTTACAGAAATTCAAGGATTAAAATCTTTTCCCCTGATATTTGATTGAGTTATGGGGGCATTATGGGATCAGAGCGGAGAGGATGAAATCCCAGAATAAATCAATTGATTCATTGGCTCATTACTTATTTATTTATTAATCAGATTGATGGACGATGGAATTTATTTAATATCGTGATAAATTTTTCCTCCTCCTCTTGAAAAATCAAGGTCGGAGGGCTCGGAGGAGGGCTTTTACAAGCCGTTAAAATTTTCACTGCATCTCACACCCACGAGGTGACATCCTTAGACGAGCAATAAATGTAGTATTTACTTACGTCCTCGTATTCACGTGAATATCCTGCCTTTTATCCTAGTCTATCGATCCTCCACGATTACTTACCTTGAATCTCATTGGACGACATACCTAAGCATACGTCAGCGCATGCGTTTGTCAACATTTCAATTCTACATTCCACTTTATAAAGTCATGAAAATCGAAAAAAATCTGTTGAGAAAAAATTAATTGATTGGGGATTTTATCGGGAGTTTCATTAGTGTCGTATATGTTAAAACGAATATATGACCTAATTACATTACATTATATCAATTATTTTATTAATTGCAAATTATACTATATTAAATATCATTAAAGAAAAATTTCGAGGAAAAAAAATGCGATTAAACAATCCTGCCTATAACAGATAAAAGTTTCGTGAAGTTGTTTTACATCGAAATGTATCGAATCTGCCGGACGGGTAATCCTCAATTCTGATTGGTCAATGACTCGCGTGAAGTTAGTCACTAAAAAGCGCGCGGTATTTTCAAATTCATTAGACTCACAAATTCTTCTTATTTCCCGAGAACTAAAAATTCTCAAATTTTTCAGAAAATTCTCGGAAAATGTCTGTTATTTTTTCCCTCGAAAAATTTCCTCCTCAATAATTCCCTAAAACTGTTCACTTTTCTAGAAAAACAATTACTTAGAAACGTGAAAGGGAATCGATCAAAAATTCCAAATTACTCATTAATATTTCACTCATCATTCATCACTATCATCGATTAATTTTTTTCCATGTATCGTTCATCATTACAATGCATTCGAAATTTGAATGAAGAAAAGGTAGCTCGTCACAAGCAAATGAGATGATGTATGGGCGCGCGTGTCCCCTCTCGTTACTGAAATTCCGCCATCTCATTCATACCAATAATGCTCCGATCGTATTTCCTCGGGTCCTCCCCGTCACTTTGAACTTTTCACGGTTGGAAACATCGTCGAAGAGAATTTAGACAGCAACTCGATTGATGATATACAAAGTTGAGCCAGATAGCGACAATGATACTTCGATCCGTCTCTATATCCCTCCTCACCAGTCTCGTTTCTTTCATTTTATTCCGAATCCCTCAACCCTGCACAAATCCTCTTTTTATCTTTGTTCACTCCCTCCCCTACCCCCTCTGTGGTCTCATTTATCTCCAACGACCTTCTCGTGCTCCTTCCGTTTCGAAAGCAATTTACTTGGATCCTTTTCGATCCTCCCGTCAGACCGTACCAAGTACCGGGCGGCTTTGCTGTCTTTCGTTAACGAGAATTTTCAGAGTAATAGAAAAAAGTATAGATGGGTATTGATAGAGGGTGAGAATGGCAATGAATATTCAAGTCGATTTATATGAAATATTTTTTTAAACAGATGATTGTAATTTTTTTATTTTAACAAGTTTGGTTCGTTTTAACTGGATTATTTTTCTTTTTAGTGGATGGGGAGAAATGAAATTTTCTGGACAGTTCAGGGGGCTTTTTGAGGGGATTTTCAAGCGACAGATGTATTTTGTACTTCACTAGAGTGACGGTGCGCCTCGCGCGCCTCTACGGCGTGAGAATAGACAGGACGTGACAGACTTTCGAAGTATTTGCGATATCGATTCGATATTGACGTCGTGACGTGCATGTAGCTCTTAAATGAGGGTATTATGCTTTTTACTTTATATCTTCTCCATGACGAAAGAAGATTGATGTCTCAATTATTTCGATATCAATTTTTGGATTGAGGAAAAAGATTTTTGGAGCATCGTTTTTTTTGCAATCCTGGGAATCCCCTTTTCCTTCGTTCACGCACTCTTCCAGTCGTCATGAATTTTCTTATTAATAAATTCAATTCTACCTTCCAAGTATTACTCTCTACAACACTATATTTCAGTGTTGTCCATCGCATTCAGGCGTTCGACTAATCACAAATTTCCGTTTTCTATCAAATTCATTATTTCGAACTGTAAATTCGTTTCTGCTCCGATGTATTTTATATTTCGCTAGTCTGACGGCGCGCCTCGCGCGCCTCTACGACGTGAGAATAGACAAAGGAGAGACATTCGAGATATTTGCGCTATCGATTTGATATTGCTTTTTTCAATTAATTGTTGATAATCATTCTCACCGCAAAAATCAATACAACCGATCAGAATCATATGTCTTGATTTATCAGCTGTTGAATTTTCATATTATAATAGATGATTTGCTCATGTTCTAATTCCTACGCTCACTGAATAAGATTTTAATCATAATTACAATTCAGTTCCTTCTAGAACACACTTTAGAATGTGAATATCAATTTTTAGTTAGTTCACAAGGTAATTCAATTAATTTGTTGTTCATCTCATCAATATAATTCCGTGCTTAGAATATTGTCATCTCGTGTTTTCAGCACCAAATTAAAAATTAAAACTTCATTTGGAATATTGAGTCACAGCTTCTTTTTATTCATATGAGAAATTTTGTATTTGGATATTAATATTATTTGTTCAAAGTGAAAAAATCGATCATCATTTTCACTATATTGCATTCAGATTCTCTTGCCCTTAACGTCAAAAGTGTGAGATAATTTCATAATTCTAGGTATTAATTCTAATCAACTTTGTTCGAAGAAAACCTCAGTAAACGCAATATTAAGAAAGTAGAATTATTCTATTTTCCTCTGACCTAAATGACTTAACAATGACTTGGACAATTATGATTCGTTTATTCATGTTTCATAGAATTGTATTCAATTCTCTTTTGTTTGTTAGGCAGGCTTCATGAAAATTCGACGCAAGTCGATTGTACTCATGAAAACCGCCTTAATTTCTCCAAAACCGTGTCAGAGCGATGTAAAATAGTGATTTAAAAATAATATATCCGCTCCATACGCAACAAGATCGATGTCTCAATTAATCCAATATCAATTTTTGAATGATGTGCATAATCCACTAACGGGGTGAATATCTGACTGGAGCAGGCCCACATCAAGCTGTTGATAACGTATTCAATGCCGTGATCGACGGCCCGTCAATGATCTGATTGAGCTCTCCCTCTCTGTGCAGTGTTGAACGCCTCGAAGCCACCAAACGAGATCCATCAACGAATTTATGTTTCGCCCTGAGGTGCGATTTACACAAGTGTCACACAAATGTCCATGTCAGTAGCACCTGAGGATGCACGAATATCTTTTATCCAAGTCCAGTAACTTTCTTTACTCCTCCGCGGCCCAAGTTTATGCATCCAACGAAGTGGGTTGACCAACTCCAGACCACTAAGAGGTAATGTAGACTGGAGATATCTCCGGCATTTGTACATGGGGAGGAAAAAAGGGGAAAAATTATCAAAGTTTGCTGGTTGTGGCGGTTGGTGGGAAAAAGTTGCTGAGAGTTGAGGGTTCTTGGCAAGTAGAGAAACCTTACTCAGCTCGTATAAACCCCAAAATTTTCTGGTTACAGTGTCTTGTCTAGCGGTAGCTTGTTGTACAGCTCTTCTTAACTTACTTGACTGACAGTTGATGAACGTCTAATAGTAGATATTTTTACAGTATAAAGCTGCGGATACAATTACACATTTCCATGAAATAATTCTCATTATTGTTGGAAACTATTCGACTCACTTTAACAATAGTTTTGTGTAAACTGATAGGTTTATGTAAATGAAAATGGTTTCATTTTATGGAGTAGATGAATAATTCGTTGATTAATTGGAAATAATTTTTTTATGAAAATCAAAGGAACGCATTATCACAATATGTATTGAATATCTCGTCGAGAAGAGGTTCTGATACACGTATTTACATATTATTACCCATATTACGACGCGCCCGATACGTCCCACAATAAACAGACCAGTGAATTCTCCACTTGAACCGTATTATAACACAATAATGGTCCCTCTCACTACTAATTCCCATTACATATTTCAATGGCATAAGTGGGGGGGAGCCCAAACGCCCATTATAAAGGGGAGATAATAACGAAGTGGAGGAATCCGTGTGGAGCTGAATGGTTGTCGTTCAACAATCAATGTTGACAGCCGACATTGAATATTGCTATCCGACATTTAATGTGGACATCCAACATTAAATATTGACACCCGACATTGACTTTTGACATCCGACATTGAAATCTTACATTCAATGTTAACATCTGACATTCAATGTTGACATCCGACATTGAATAGTGACATCCAACATTCAATATTGGCATCCGACATTAAACATTGACATCCGACATTAAACATTGATTTCCGACATTGGCCATAGACATCCGACATTAACTCGTGACATCGGACATTGAATATTCTCATCCAACATTGAATGTCGTAATCCGACATTTAATGTCGTCAACCAGCATTCAAAATCGACATCCGACATTTAATATCAAACTACAAAATTCGCACTGATTCAGTCATAATTACCCTCCTCACACCAACTAAAATACCCACCAAAAATCAAGCCTGCAACAGCTCAAATCGTCATTCTTTTGGGGGCAGTGATTTCTATCACTTTGACCAAAATTTAGGCACGTCCCATATAAAACCCGTTCATCCAACGGTTCTTGAAAACCCAGAAGAATGTCCTACATCGTGGAAATCATCAATAATCCCATCACTACGGATTCCCTTTCCATTTCCACTCATCTCCCCGCCGTTCGAAAATGTAAACTTTGATGTGAAATTAAAATTTGTCGTTCAACCGATAGAAATGCATGATTCCTCCCACAAAAAAATTCACTCTATTGATAATAAAATGCGCCATAATAACAATAATAAAAAAGATAATTATCTGCCACCACAGTTGACTTATTTAACGAGTCCATTCGACGAAATTATTATCCTATTCTCTGTTTCTCATTGCATACCGTCATAAAGGACGAGTTTATTTAATCGCCCACGCATCCGATTCATCCGCAGAGAAGTAAATAAATCCCGTCCATATTTACAAAATGGCATCCCCTCATATCCAATCATCCACATTCTAAATCCTTCAAAATTGCGCTCTTCCCCCGGGGGAAAAAATAACTCTGTGATGAACCACGATGAAATTTGTCCATGGAAACCTTCACTCGAATGTATCACAGAGGAGTTGGTATTTAATTTAGAAACCGTACTATTGAAGTTGAAAAACTGTGTACCAATGGTTGGCGTCAGTGCCTTTTTTTCTGTCCAATTTTTTTTTTCACCGGTCAAGTGCACGTGTGTACTCACCGTTAACGAGAGTATTTCATGTGTGTATATCATTGCAATGGTATTGAGAAATTCCTCACTGTATTTTATTCTATTTATTTATTTATTTATTTTCGAGTCAAAAACAGTTTTCCGTTCACCATTGGCTTTTTCAATCTGAGGATGCGAGAGGAGAGAAGTATTAAATGAAAGACTTCATTTTAGAAGTTTCTCTCTTTATTCATTACTTCTCTTACATTCATTCCAATTTTACGTGAGAAAGATTTCTCTCTGTTGATTTCTTTAGATTCCGAGATATTCATTAAAAACTGGAAAATAGTCAAAATTGTCTTATACCGTTTTACCACTTCGCTACTGAATTGTACTTTAAATGATTCCCCAGGAGGTATTGTTATTTTTTTATTCATTTTAACATTTTTAGTCAAATAAAGCAGTCTTTTTTATGTAAGAGGGCCTATATGAGGAGCTCTCCAGCCCCGCTCACATAAAGAAATGATTTGTTTCATTTGTTCCTCTTAAGGAATCGTTTGTTCGCCGAATAATTGCAAGAATTTTATTTTTTTTCAATTCAGTAATAATCTATTAAAAGAACCCACACCGAACAATTTATATTTTGAAAAATATATTTAAAAATATCTTAAATTGGCCCAATTTATATAAAAGAAATATATGAAATATGTTTTATACCTATTTGTAATATATTTGTTATAAATTTGAAAAAAAATATATGGAATTGGCCCATATATTTCCAAAGATTGCACTTATTCAAAATGATAGCAGTGTTTTAAATAGCCACTTCATGAATTTTATTCAATCCCAACAGACCATTTCTCTGGGGATAGATTTGCCAGAGTCAAAAGCCTTCGTCAAAGAATATTTACTCGATTTGTCACATTTCAATCAGTAACGCCGATAGCATTTTATCCAGCTCAAGAGTTTCCTCATGTTCTCAGTGATCTTATTCCTCGTCTATATTGAATAATTGTCATTGCTGAAAGCACTACCATGAAGAGCGCCCAAGAACCTCTCCGCACTTTTACTCTCTTTCCTTTTATATCACATCTTTCTCGAACATTTCTTCATTCTCTCATCGCGTCGGACAAGGATGAACGCGAGAGAGAGGATGAGCGTGCGCCCGCTATGAATAATATTCCTGGAACGGGATTTCATCTTCCGCTGTGAATATTAAAATATTGGGAAGAAGGGCACAAAATGCAAACAGTGTATGGACCCTACGCTGTACAATAGGGGGAGAATTTGAGATGAATCGCAATAATTTGAAATCAATGCAATATGCATGAATTTCGATACCCGGGCGACGTGGCGGGGACTGCTGAATAAAAATTATCATTTTTCCGAGGGGAAGAGTAATTGTTGGATTCTATGGAATGATCCAGGCTTGTATTTCAAAGCGTATTCACTATTCGTTGGTCATCAGCCGTGAATTAGGGAGGTTATGAAGAGGTTAGTACAGTGACGCCTCCGCTAGGCGGCGCAGTAGCTCGATACAGCCAGTAAATACTCGGCATGACTCTCATTTCATAAATAACTACTCGTGAATTATCATAATAATACGATTATTCACGCTGATTTCATTGCAATCGATTTTTCTTAGCATCAACCTTGTCAGTTTAATCTTGACATCATCTGGAATGTGGCCAGACATCGCAAAATCGGGCATCCCTAGTGCGCCATCGGTCTCCACCCACAAAGTGAAACCGATGTAAATCCAACTTTCTCGGTGAACTAATGACTCTAATGAGCGGACAAATGAACATTGTTATCTCGAAAAGAAGCTGAGTTGAATAACTATGGTCCTTGGTCCCAGTCCAGTAGTTGCTTCTATCAAATTGTATTTATCTCGGGATTAGAGCAGTAGACGAACAAACGAATTAACGAAGTTGAATGAAGAGGAAGGCATTGCGATAAGTTAAGTACTATTTCTTGGTGTATTATTTCGTTCGTGACAAGAAAATACGGCATTACGATGCAAGTAATTAAGAATAAGGGACGGTTAGGGGATTGCTTTCCCGGGAGATAGTAATTACTGACGTTCTGGCGTAATAATTCGTGATGTCGCGGTAGGAAAATGTCGTAGGCATCATGTAGGGATGGTGTATTCTACTTGGTGAGGTTCAAAAGGCAAGTTGTCAATATTGGTTTTATCCGACATTCAGTGACATTTGATGTTGAATGTTGGAAGCCGGCATTGAATGCGGTGACTCCATATTTAATTCTGAAATTTGACATTCAGTGTTGTCATACGACACCCAACATTACATGTTCTCATTGAACATTTAATGTTGACTTCTGATATTGAATGCTGTCATTCTATATTTAATGCTGGCATTCGACATTGCATATCGTAGGTCAACATTCAATGTCGTCATCTGACATTTAGCGTTACCATCCAAAAATTAATATCTTCATCCGACATTTAGTAACTCCTCCGACATTTATTATAATATCCTCACCCAGCATTCAATGTCGTCATTCAACATTCAAAGCCGACATTCAACATTGAATATTGACATCCGATATTCAATTTCTCTATCCGACATTAAATTTCAACATCCGACATTTAATGTCGCCATCCAACATTTAAAGCCGACATTCAACATTGAATGTTGCCACCCGACATTCGATTTCTCCATCCGACATTAAATGTTAAAATTCGTCATTCGAAGTTCAATGTCGTCCTGTGAAAGTGATACCCCCCCAGAAAATTTATTCACCCCTCGTATCTTTTCTAAAAAAAACGGGACCACATAAAATATCCATCGACACTAATTCTCCTTGTAACAACGTAAATTCATCATGAATTTAGTTTCAAGAGAGATTATTATTCCCCCGCCAGCATAAATGCCTGCTTTTTCCTCAATTCAAAACCCAGAAACTCGCATTTTTGTATCTTTTAATATTTTTATAAACACTTAAGTGCATCCATTTCTCGCAAAACTACTCGAAGTAATTTTCGCTCCAGGCACTTATATCAAATGGACGGGAAATGGTGGGCAATTATGCACCTCGCGGAGGTAGCAGAGAGGGAAGTAAAACGTCGGATATATTGGCCAACTGGCGTTTCAGGAAGATTCATTTTTTTCCTCTCACTGGGTACGGATTTCAGGGAAAGTTTTATAATGTGACATTATAGTTATTGGAATACGATATCGCAGTCGCTTTTGCTGAAGTGATTCGCAAAGTATGGGGTTATGAATATCAAGTAAATTCCTGGGCGAGGCAGTTTGATAATTCAACTCTTATTTATTAGTATAATCGCGGTTGCGCTTGAATAGGTGCATTTCCAGGAGTCACTTCTTGGAAGGAAATCTGTTTTAAGTAAAATTATTGATTTTTAAAGGAATAAATGTCCCGGAATTCGCCTTGAGAATTAAATTTTGAGGAGAGCTATTGCATATTCTCGGAGCCTCAATTATTCAGCGATGCATTTTTAATCACTGGTAAAATTAGTGGACGAAATTAAGACATTAAAACATGAATTCTAGACATTCTGGGAAATCATTAGTCATTATTATTTTCATTTCAAATGATTAAATTTCAAATTACTATTTTTTCTTAAGGAATAACTATCCCGAATTCTTCCTAAAAATTGAATTTTACGGAGAGCAATTCAATTTTCCTAGCCTCAACACTGAAAAAATTAATGTCTGAAACCAGTAGCGAAGTGGTAAAACGGTACAAGTCAATTTTGACGATTGACCAGTTATTAATGAATATCTCGGAATCTAAAGAAGATGGTAAAATTTTTATTATATCCTTTTTTGTGGAGCCGATTGAGGGCTACAACAAATGTAATCACGAAAATTTCGCTACCTCCCTTAGATTCGGAAATATTGCTCAAAAACTCAACTGGGAGGTAAGTCGACTTGAACCCTTTCACCACTTCGCTACTGAAATGATCAATTTCATAATTTATAACTTGTTGGGTAATATTAATCACTTGACTAATTCAAAATTTAACTCAATTTAAAATCGATCATTTTACCGATGTCTGCTATCAAAACTCAACTCAAGAATTTCAGGCTTCAAACTAAGACTTGAAAATCTCATTTTAAGACCTTTGAAATACTAAAGTAAGGTATTATTATTTAAAGTAGCTCTACCCTTACGGTAAATTCAAAGATTATTGAAAACTGCGGAAAAATTGCAGAAAACTCGATTAGATTCGGAATTCTAAACTTTTCTCACTTCAATTATCGTTCTGGTTTTTCAAAGAAGAAATGTTTAAAAATCCGGATTTAACCCAGTGTCTTATGTGAAAATAAACATTTCCATTGTAATCAAAGATTAAAATCTGAATTATTTTTCATTAGATGTGAAAAAATCAAGAATTTTTTTGACACCATAAAAAATAATCCATCGTTTTGCAAACAAGTTTTATTATTTATTTATAAGAGGGAAATGTTCGAAAAAATATCAGTATTTTGCGAAATTTAATTTAGATAATACTGACTGGGTATGAATTTTTTCAAATTTTTTCCATGCAATTTAGTTAAAAAAATTTAAAACCGAAAATATTCAAAAGTACAGCGTAGCCTGGCCGAAGAGTAGAGCTATTTTAAGTGTAGTTTTCAAAGTAAATAAGGTTAATTATTTACTTTGAAAACCCTTATTCAAAACAGTAAAATCATTCATCACTATTTTCTCAAATATGGCAAGGTGAGCTCGTTAATTCATCGTGGACGAGATGCACCAGAGGCAGAATACAGATATCGGAGCTGTGTGCCAAATGGGATCATGCTGCCTAGTGCAGAATTTGACTCAGCAGACGGGCTTTATTTGTGATGCCTATTTCATGGATCAGTCACATGGAAATGATACCTGAATTATGACTAATCTTTTCTCCTGAAAGATTATCCCGAGAATTTCATTTCGCCGGATTTATCTGGCGAGACTCGTGGAGAAATGGATGATGATATCAATCAACGAGAGAAAGAGAGAGAGAGTGAGGGCGGGGAGGAGAGAATAATTTAAACTGATGAATAAATTCATGAAGAGAAATAGGATAAATTAGAGGGATGAACGGATTCTTTGACGAGTGGAGTTTTTTTATCACGAAAATCTGGAATATTCGGGAAATTGAACAGCTTCACGGGAGAATTTTCCCGAAAATATTTCCGGAGAATGTAAAAAACATCGTTAAACAGTGCGGTTTGCGGATATAGTAGGCTATAATATATATACATGATTTTAACGGAATTATTAATATTGCTACCACTGCATAACCCACTCGCAGCATTCTCCCACATATCCCCATTGCTCCACATATTTATGACTCAAGTCCCCGGAAAAAAGGTCGCCCTGTTCGAGCTACCTCATTTCGCGGAGGTATTGGCTATCATTCGGAATTTTATCTGCACAATTCGTGAAATTGCGCCGCAACGAAATTAGCTCTGCTTATTCTTTTTTTATCGCGAGATGTAATGCCGAATTTTATGGGCTTTCGAAACTGATATTAGACGCATCCCACACGCGGAGAGAAATATTCTATAAAAATTATGTATCTTTTGAACATTTCTGGAGTGCAATGTGGTTGTAGGAAATTTTACGGAACTGTCACGTAATTTTTACCTAAAATCACGGAATTTTTTCAGAGCGTTCTGTAATTTTTACCTGAATCTCGTGCGAAAAATTGCGATATTGTCACTTAAATTTTCTGAGTCGATTTCGTAATCGGTGAGCGAAACCTTTTCTTAACTCGCAAAAATCTTCAAACAATTTGCTACCGATTGGTGATAAAATTTTTTGGATATAATGAAATCGGGGGGATAACGCCTTTTTTTTNCAACTGCGTGAAACACACAGGTGTATAAAAATACAACTGCGTGAAACACATGTGTATAAAAATACAACTGCGTGAAACACACCGGTGTATAAAAATGCAGCTGCGTGAAACACACAGGTGTATAAAAATACAACTGCGTGAAACACACAGTAGTATGTAACTTCAACTGCGTGAAATACATAGTATGAAAATTCGGCTGCGTGAAACACACAAACTTCACGCATGCGTGGAGTGTATGGAGTGTACGGGAGTGATTCACTCAATGGTGCGAATAGTCACGGCCAATAAAAAGATTAACGAGGACTAGAAGATTGGGAGGGACTATATGTTCCACGTGAGAATATTTGATGGAGTGGAGCAGATTTACTTGAGAGAAATTAACCAACTTGATAGAATTAAATTTAATATCTTTCACAAGAATTAAATTTTTGTCGTGATCATCAGAAATATCCCTAGAAGACTTCGAACTGTTGGTAGGAAAAAATATAATCTATTTTGCGACAATCCTTTCATCTGAGAGAACTCCATAGGTTTATACCATAGAAACAATACATTGACGAGGAAAGAATATTTTTCTCCCAAAAAAAATTGTCCCCTCGAAATTATTTAGTTCTGCCAATAACACAGTTATCGGCAAGAAAATTGTAGTTTCCTCTTGAAATTATCATTTGTTCCATGGAAATTCTAAGTATTTATTGGACAAAGATATACACTACTCAATAACATTCACTTGATAAAACCGGAGTCTCACATAATTCTCTGTAAAACGAATGTATTTACCCGAAAGACATATAAATGTCTCGAATTTAAACGAAAATTATCATGTTTTGGTGGAAGCTTTCTTTTTGTCCTCAAGTAAATTGACTCAGCCCGACAAAAGATCTCAGGGAACATAATTTATCCTATAGACATACAGTTTTTACAGCTCACCATCGCAATTTATTCTAACTCACAACGCAGAATACAGGAGGCGCAACCGTAAAAAATCCCCCGTTCATATCGTGAAAAAAAATGGCGATGTGATATCGTAAAAGTTCACACAAACTTGGGAGAGTGTCTCTGCAAAAATATTCCTCCCGTGTGTATTTCCCCGTAAATTCCCAAACAATTAATAAAACATCCCGACAAATGCTATCCTCTCATCTTCTCATAAACCCTTTTTCACATGGAATTTTTCATCTGTTCCCAACTTATTGCATTTATCTTTTGAAATAGTACGTCTCACACGTGTACGACGAAATGTATATTTACAAAAGCAGCTGGGGGGAAGGTTTTCTGTCACCGGGCAACGAAGATAAGAAACACTCGGGTAGTGAAAAGCGCCCGAAAGCTCCTTATGGCAAAGGAAATTTTCCCTGAGCTTATTCGCCTCACCGAACATTTCTGCGTCGACGATTTGACGGGACGTCTGTGTGTATTTGTCCCCTCCTGAAATATTCAGTCACGAGAAGACAGTGGAGAGATGACAACAAACACAAAGAAATTTTGTTTTTCTCTATTTGTCATGATACTTGGCAAATATTTTACTTTGGTCGCGATAAGAATATCTCAGTGTGACATTTTCCACTGAATACCTGGGATTGAGCTCTCGCGATGGCTTTTCAGTTGGATCAACACTCGCTGGGGAAGACTGGAGAAATATCTGGATGTCCCCGGGTCGGCAGTTTCTTTTTTTTTTTCCAGCTATGATTGCGTCAAACTGCAGCGCTGGCTCGAGTGTTTTCACAACGTGCAAAAGTTTTTCAGTGACATATGCCGCGGTCCAGACCCTGAGGTATTGTACCTCAGACATGTCCCAGTGAGTTTGGAAAATACAGAGGGCTGCTCCTCGGCAGAACGTCCTTCGAATCTCGGGGATTAAAAATATTTGGATTTTCATGAGGTGAAAGCCGTCGAGCAGACGAGACTCGACATTTGCATTCGGCGGGATGAATCCAGGATTTTAGGCAGCCAAGTGTCGGAAATGACCGGAGATGGAAACTATTTCGTGAAAATCAAATGGAAATAGCGGTTCGGGCGGTTTCTCGGGCTGTAATTTTGTCTGAAATGATTATTTTGAGTTTGTTATTGTAGGGGTTTGAGTGGTATTGAGGGGTGGATTTATCTCTGGCCAAAGTGTCAGATCTTGGATTTTTTCAGGGGGAAAATCGGTCAAAGGGTCACGAGGGCCAAAGTGTCAGATCTTGGATTTTAACAGGGGGAAAGTCGACATTCGCCAAAATCGATTTTTTTTGCCGTGTGAACGTTGATTCCAACTATTTAAGCGACGGGCTATTCAGAACTCTCAAAAGTATGTGGAAAAAGTGAAAACTGAAAAAAAAAAATTTTCACCCGGACCCAAAGGGGTCAGATCTTGGATTTTTCCAGGGGGAAAGTCGACTTTCACCAAAATCGAATTTTTTAGCCGGGTGAACGTTGATTCCAACTATTTAAGCGACGGGCTATTCAGAACTCTGAAAAGTATGTGGAAAAAGTGAAAACTGGAAAAGTTTTTTTTTTCAGATTTTCTAAGGGTCAGATTTTCCGTTTTTCCAGGGCAAAAGTCAACTTTCGCCAAATTCGAATTTTTTAGCCGGGTGAACGTTGATTCCAACTATTTAAGCGACGGGCTATTCAGAACTCTCAAAAGTATGTGGAAAAAGTGAAAACTGAACTAAATTTTAATTAATTAACTCTGAAACTTCACCAACTAGTTGTTGATCTTCACCAAGTCATTTTCTCCCTGTAACTGTTTTCTCCGCGCATAATCTTCACTCGAAAATTCCAACGAATACAAACCTGTCCTCAGCTCGTAACTATTCTATGAAGGATGAGTGTAATCGATATTAAATAGACATCCTGATGAAGTACCCAAGTGCATTATGGAGTCCCACTGGAGCTCCTAAATTCTTGATACAAAGTTTCATATCCCGGAAAGTTCAGATTAGAGTTTCACTTCGCGGCCGAACTACGAATCTAATAACCTTAAACTTGAGGCTTCTTCGTGCATTGTTAAGCGTCCGAGGCTGACATGTCCTCGCTTCTATCATCATTCATAAAGTCGGGGTCTGTACCCGAGTCGAGGATTTGGTTCTGATTGGACGTACACAGGTCTTTCAAGATCTCTCCAGACCTAGATGGACCTGGTAAGTCCGAATCAGTTCTGCGACGTACTTTTCCAGAGACCATTCGAATCCTCAGTTCTTTTCGGTCCTGAGAAGCCCTCCTCGATGCTACCGAATTCTGCAACCTTCTCCGCTCGTTGGATAAAAATGTCAAGCCTCCGCATACATGCATCTCCCCT
>NW_021680498.1:788907-800738 GCF_001412515.2 Diachasma alloeum | reverse complement strand
AAAAAAAAACAATAATTGCATTTTTTATTTCAATAACGCATGAGTAAATAGGGATATGAACGCAGATTTAATATAGGCCCATAGAATTACGGGGACCGGCAAGGATTTGGAAAGTCTGAATGCAAGTCCTGCTTACACCTAACAAGTGCTGAAGTGGGACATAACCAGAGGTAGAAAGGTCTCGGAAGCACTTGGGAAGAGGCTTCCCAAGACCTATCCAGTTCTGAACGGAGAGACCTAAGTAGAATTTGTCAGGTCCAATTATTCGACTCGGGTATATCTGCTCGAGTCATTCAGTGCGTGGCATCGCGGCTAGAACATCTCGACTGTTCGTTCGGAGAATAACTCGATATGCGAAATATTACTGAAAGGAAGCGTCCTGTCGGCTTCATCAGGCATCTAGGCTACAATGGGCATCACGAATTCAAGTTGGAATATTCAGTCCAAACTGAGGAGACGTCATTTACACGGCATTCAGTTCGGTAACATCGTCAGTTAAGGGCTATTCTAAATACGACTTTATATTATTACATAATGATAATCCGATAACAGTTTTAGTCTCCAATTCTCAATTCCTATCATTTATTCCATTCAGATTTATTCTGTCCAGACACTGTCCTGTGTGATGATATAACCATGCTTCAGGCAATTGACAGCTTCTGCTTTATCCTGAATACAGCAGTTTATCCCGGACCGCCGGTGGGAATGCTCATCCACCGATTATGTAATTATTCAATTAAACTCCACAATGTTCGCCACAAAGATTAAGATTAAACTTGATTTACCGAAATTGTTGTTAATGACAGGACAAGAAATATTTACGATGTGGAATGGCTTGCATAATTGAGCTGGGAGAGTCTAAAATAAACATGTCTACGGCTTTATTCATCGTATGTTTGAAGGGATCGATTCATGAAAAAAAAACACACAGAAAAAAATTTCAGTGGTAATTTAGGAGTAATTTAAGAGGTTCAGGCTTCAAATTATGACTTTTAAAAATCTTATTTGAAGCCTTTTGAAATTTAAAAATAAAACGTTTTTTTTTTTGGGCATAGTTCATCGATTGTGTACCTAGAATACCATTTCATTCATGAACCATAGGAAATTAGAGTAACGAGGTGACGCACGGCCCCGTCGGCATGCGTGTGAATGGCTTCATGTGAGAAAATCAGATACTCTCGGAGGGACCGGTGGATCAGTTTTTCACTCCTCAAGGGTATCGTGTGGATGGTTAATCCCCAGTGGGGAATCAGGAACATTATTGGAATCTGCACAGACGATGATCATGTCAGCATCTTCTCCGAATGGATTCCCCAGCTTTTATTTTAGTCGATGTCATCCGAAATTTTTATTCACATGCACTCCATTCACTTCAACTACATTTTTCATTAATATATTCATTCATTAATATAATCGCTCCGATGAAACTGTTTCATTTGTGTGAATTCAGTCACTATTTTACTCCACATAAATCCTGTGTTGGACTAGACGTGATTGATAGTCAATAATCGAAAATAGAATAATGGCAAAAATACTTGCAAACGTGGAAACCAGTCTATCAATCCCAATGCACGAGTGATTGCTGAAAATGCTACTAATTACACATAATATGGCTTCATCAAACGGATCCATTTCATTTGAAACTGCAAACATGTTGTGTAACAACCTTTCAAACAGGGTTAGACCGATTGAATGTCATGTTTCCGTGTGAAACCATATAATATCAACTGCATGGATTGTACACGAAAATTTTACAGGGAGGGGTTCCAACTAGCCAATTGTCAGTACCTCGTGTCTGACTTCATTCTGCGTATATTTATTTAATTATCTATAGTTGTAACTTTGTACAGAGCAATACCCGGGAAATCCCACATCTGTTTGAATATGCCGAGAACATTTCGGGTGGCTATTTGCAACTGCAAACTAATTCAATTCCTCCATGCCAGCGGCAGGAGCTAGTAGAATTATGGAACAAATGATGATTCCCGAGAGTCCTGCGTACGAGGTTGCACTCTTTGTGTAATTAACATACTCGTTTGGAGTTACTTTGAGGCTGCCACTAATCAGTTTATTATTCTCACTCTAAAAATGGTTTGGGAAATTTCAATTTGCTGGAGTGAATTATAATTATGGATTAAAAACTTTTGGGAGGGAATTTTAGAGTCGGAATGTGATCTGTCGACATTTAATTTCGGGTGACGACATTTAATGCCGGATGGTAATGTTGAATGTCGAGCGACATGTCGTATGGCGACATTCAATATTGGAAAACAGCATTGAATGGTGGATAACGACGTTTAATGTTGGATGACACCCTGCCTAATATTTAATGTTCAACCGCTACGTTGAATGTCGGGTGATGACATGCAATGTTTGATGTCAGCATTTAATGTCGGATGGCGACATTCAATATCGGAAGACAGCATTGAATGTTGGATGACACCGCTGAATGTCGGGTGGCAAGATTTAATGTCAGTATGCGAGATCGAGACGACATTCAGTGTCGGATATAACATTAAATTTCAAATGACGACATTGCATGTCGTATAATCGATGTTGTATAACCTTTAATGCCGCATAACAACATCATGTCATGTCAATATCGGATATAATATTTCCTTGATAATGACTGTTTTTTCCCCATCATTATTACTCCCTTGACCTCTACACACTTCCGTGCATTTCGAAATCATTTTTCATCCTGCCTCTCCAAAAATACATAACGCCAGCGGCCGATAAATTAGCAACGCAAAAACCCGATTATGTCTAACGTCATTTACCGGAATTTTCCGCAGGCTCCATTAGTATATTCCCAGTGTTTCAACATGATTTCCCGTCGAGAAACAGTTCATCAAACGCTGTAGTCGTTAGGTAGGTGATATATCAAAGCCTGCATGTAACTATTGGACAAATGTACGTAAGCACGCGAGAGAAGCATCGGAGTGGTATCGGGGAGCCACCCACCAACTGAAAAGAAATAGAGTACCCGATTCCCGATAAAGTTGTTAGAGTTGACGTCGAGGATGCAATCATGGGGAATAGAAGGGTAGGTAATATGGACTGTAGTGACTGCTGGGGTGCGGAAATGGCTGCGATGATACTCCAGGTTCTCAGTTTACGAGACACACTGGCCGTCGGTCATATGTGAATTTTTTATATTCAAGAGGCACGTATCGACTCACCAATCGTGCCTCGAATACACGGATCTGTAACAACTGGTATAGGGATTCTGTTATCAGTGGTTCAATTGAATTTTTTCTAGTTATTCAAATTTTTAGGTTTGGAGATGCAATACTCCAACTTCAATATTATTCAGGCTGCAGGAAAAGTGATGAATACATCGAAATTCATGTATTCTATAGAAATGAATGCATTGAGAATGTCGGACTGCGGCATTGAATGTCGGATGACGACATTTAACGTTTGGCAAAGACATTAAATGTTGGATTACGGCATTCAATGTCGGATAAAGCCATTTAATGTTGGGTAAGGGCATTTTTATGTTGGATCACGACATTTAACGTTTAATAGAGACATTAAATGTCGGATCACGACATTTTATGTTGGATCCCGATATTTAATGTCGGATCACGACATTTTATGTCGGATCACGACATGTTTGATAAAGACATAAAATGTCGAATTACAGCACTTAATGTCGGATCCCATGATTTAATGTCGGATGCCATCACCAATTCATACCATCACTCGTCAACATGTAATTTCACATCCTAGTCCTTTAATTTTCCCCGAGAACTGACAACTGAAGGCAATGGCACGTGTGATTTACCCATTCTGTAATTCTTGCAAATGAGCGAGCCCGAGGGAAATGCCTCATAAACTTAGCCCCATTTTCTACATCCTCCTTTCGTGTCGACACACCTACACACGGTGAAATGCACGGGCTCACTATGGTTGATCGCTGATATGCAGCTACCCCCTGGTCGTCACGTAGCGACACGTTGCTATATACAGTTATTAATTCTATCGCACTATCGATCAACAGGAACGTAGGTACTTACTCTTCATCCTTATAACACTGTCTCCTCCGTGTATTGCACTCAGCTTTCGCATTCGAAATACACAATCGTTGGGCTTTGATGGGAAGAACACTTGTATTCCGCATCATCCACTTGATTGTTGTCTGCGTAACGAGCACTCCCCCAAAAAAATTGCAAATAATTCTAACGATTGGAGGGGGAGTACAAAATATTCTCAAACATTCATTATTTTTTTTTTCAATTATCGAAAAGCGGAGAATTTTGATACAGGGCGTATTCCCTCATCTGATGTTCGCTGAATACGTCATTAAAGCCGGTCGGAAAATATTGATTATATATTTTGTACTGCATAAGTTACACACAATTTGAATATCGACCTTGTGTAAATGTCGTTTGTATGGCGCGGCAAACATTGATTCACTTCTACGGGGGAAAAAATACTCGGATGAAATATTGATACAATATCTGAAATTCGAGAGCCTGCATGTCAATATTATTCGAAGTAAATAAATATCGGGAGGATAGACTGCATGTTTGGCTGGATTATGGAGTAAATGAAGCGCGAAAGCAGGAGTTTTTTTTTATTTTTTCGGGATTGTGATTCAGTGGTGAAACAGTTTTTTTGATTGAATGTGATATTGATGTCTGCACTGGGGTGGTTCATGAATTTTTTGGGATACTGTTCCCTGATTGGGGAAATCGGATCTGCACGCAAAAATAGGAGAATCAACAAAATCAAGAGATGATGCAAATAATATTTTTTTTTAATTATCAAAAAAAAAAAAAGGAAAACATTGGATTTCTCGGATTTCACGGAACATTCGGCGATGCTTTTTTTTCGTGCAATAATACTCATAAATTCAAGTTTAATGCTGTTAAGAATTAAAAATTCTTGTTCTTATGGAAATATCTGAGGATTCTGCTCGGAAATTCCTGCGAGATGAGGATAAAATCAACAAACCGAATTATTCCCCACCCGTGATAGAGAAGATCTACCTCGCATTCTTCCGAAAGTTTGAGAATCTCTCTCGATTTCCTCCTATTCATATCGGAATCCGGTATTTTCTTGCTTGATGTGAGGTGAATGATAAATTTCTTGCAGAACTCTAGTTTTTGCCCCTCCCTACCCTTTTGTACCTAATTTCAAGTATATGTTTTCGAAATTCATAACTTTTTATCGTACCCTGTAACACAGTTCTCCATCAAGTGAGCAAGAAAGGGCTTGAGACCTTCGGTCGATGGGCGCACGGGGGAGTGTTCCATAATACAAGCAAAAACTGGTGAGATCAATGAACAGAGCATAACGCAATGAAAATATTGACGCTAATATCCCGAGTTACTCTCATCGCTGAATTTATTTCATATTAAAAAATTCGAGTGATTCATTAGTCACATTTTGAACTGAATAATTTTTCCCATAAATCTGAATATTTGAGGATTAACTCGAACTGCAACAATAATACGAAATAATTCTACCGTTCAATAATTTCACAGCAGTCGACCCTTCGAAAATAACAATTACAAGTATGGAATTCCACGCAAATTATTGCATTCTATCCGATTTATGTTGACGTGCATGATTTTTGAATGCTACTCGAATGTCATTGAAATATCTGTGTGCATTGCATTATTATTATTGCTGAATGGCTGTTTCACCAGCTCCGGAGATTATGGAATTTTTTTTGAAAATTGAAACATTGAAGAGCAATTAACATCCGCTATGGATACTGATTTATTTTCATTAGTTTCTTTACACGAATGATTTTTCATTAATCCTCTGTCTCAAATGATTTCAATATCGACTCTCCGTTAATCATCAGTCGTCAATCTGGCAGGTTATGAGGAGCGCGGTACAGTGACGCCACCGCCAGGTGGCGCCGTAGCTAACCCCGCCACTGGATATTCGTCTCGAGAGGAAAAGATTAATCAATCTCATATAATTACAATACGATCGCAATTCACTCTGATTTAATTATAACTCCCTCTCCTCCAGTTTCATATTTGTTACCATTTACCATCCGCTGATCACCCCTGCCAATCAGAGAAGCTATATAAACACGCAAGCGGTCTAATCCATTACCCAAGAGCATTGAAAATGGTTCACCGTCCAATAGCACTCTCACAACCCATTGTTTTCCAATGAAATGCATGAATACCCCCAATATACCCAATATTTTCCTCTCCTTATCCACGGAAAGCCCGACCATTCATCCTACGAGAAATTGTTGTCGTATTGTTGGATGCGGTCAATTTGGTTATGCAAAGCTAATTCAGCCCATAGGGATATAGACTAACAGTTCCGGTTAGTGGTATTCTCGTTTTATACGCATGGACGCTTCAATCGGAGCTCCCAACGTACATACAACCAGCCGCAAATGCTTTTGTAGTCACTCCCTCGCTAAGGCTTTATACGTATTGAGTATTTGGGAACTCCCTCTCGCTAGTAAACCACCAACAGCCATCTTCTTTAATGTCGACTGACTACATGTACCCTTGTATCACTGTGTATGAAGATGCTCGGAATAGCATGTTTATCACTGCACCATGTATACATCTGCGAATAATAGATCATACAGAGGTGCGAATGCATTTCTGGAGTGGAGTATAGCGAAATTTCATGTCGAATGACGGCATTCAATGTCGGATGTTGGATTACGACATTTTTGATTGATTGCTTCATTTCATTTCGGGTATGATATTGAATGTTGGATGACATCATTCAATGCTGGATGACGTCATTCAATGTCGGATGGCGACATTTGATGTCAGATGGCCGAATTATGGTGTCGGATGTCGGGCACAACATTTTATGCTGGATGCCGACATTTAATGTCGTCACCTAAAATTTAATGTCGGATGCCGACATTAAATAACATCACCCAACATTGAATTAGGCATGTTGAATTAAATGTCGTCACCCAACATTCAATGCTGGATGCCGAAAGTAAATGTCGTTATCCAACATTGAATGTTGATGTCGGATGTCGGAGGCCGCGTTGAAAGGGGATTACAAAATTGATCTATTGACTATTTGAGATTCCTTCCCACTACTAAACAACCAACAACCATCTTCTTTAACGTCGGCCGACTGCACATACCCCTGTATCACTGTATCTCAAGACGTCCGGAATAATCCATTCATCGCTGTGTTCACAGGATACATCTGCGAATAATAGATCATACAGAACTCCAACTGTATTTCCGCTGGAGTGGAGTACGAAAAAGTCAATAGGGAGGGGAAGTAAAATAGAGAAAGTAATTATTGTTCGTGTAGTGGAATATTCCCCGGCCGTTGGAATCGGTGCAAAAAGAATATGAGAACACGTAAAATGTAACAGGCTTTGGATAATGAAGTTGCCAGTTTGAAATTAATATTGTGGAGGGTTTTATCATTCATAAAATGAGGTTTCATAAACAGATGATCATGAGGAATTTTCTCCTATTGACTGTTTGAGCCATTTCAAATTCGAGTTTGATGAAAGAAAAATGGAAAAAAGTGCCATCATAATATTATTATAGTAGCATTGTGTTTCATATTGAGTATACCGAACAAAAGGTCTCGAATTCGAATACAATTTCCTTTGAAAGAGAGTTCTATTTTAATATTAAAATAATACCTAGTCTTGATGAGTTACCCATTCTTTATGATAACCATAATATTCCATTTCGCTTCTCATTTTCTTTCATCTTCGAGAACGATATAGTCCGTTTGGTATTGGAGCCAACATCTTCACTTGTTAAATTCAATGACGCCCTTTGTGATTATACGGCTCATCAGAGCGAGTGCTCCTTAAGCTGTCTTATTACTTTGCTCAGTGGCTGTGTTCACCTCGATTGGTATGTGCTCCACGTATTTCTTTTCAATCAATCGAGTGATAAAATTGTGAGTGGAATTGAAACGACAGTGATGAGCATCGGAATTGTGGGGATCCAAGGGGGATGATGCACCCGTGCTTGCCGAAATCAAGAATTAAGATATGTGGATTGAAATAATATCGAAGATTAGAGAGGAATGGGAATGGCAACACGCGGCACTCGGAGGCCACAGAAACTATTTTCCGATAACGACCGACACTTGCCTGGTGGGGTACATTTGTTCCGGGCTTACGCCCTGATTGCACCGGGGCTTGCTCGTTTCCCCGGATGCATATTTCACACTGTTGACAGATTTATTGCCGACACGGCTACCTCGCTGTACCAGCTTCTTCCGTTAGATTTGTTTCTTGTTTTCTTTTTTTTGGAGGCAGCGGTATTTATCTATTGCTGGTGAGGGTCTTCAAATGTTTTCGGTGGTTCTAATCATTCGGAATTGGCAGGATGTTCGTAGCTTCCTTCATTGGAAGTTGATGAATAGTGATTTTTTTTTTATGTTGAGTTGGATGTGGAATGCTGAATGACGATATTGAATGTCGGGTGATAGCGTTGAATGTTGAATGGCGACATTAAATGTCGGGTGACGGCACTGAATGTCGAATGACGACATTAAATGTTGAGTGACGGCATTGAATGTCGGGTGGCAACATTAAATTTCGGGAGCCGACATTGAATGTTGGATGACGACATGAAATGGGTGACGCAATGGCAACATAGGATGGAATATTATTGTCAACTGCACCACCTTACAGAGGCGTCTCTGCACCCAAATTGTCATAACCACCTCAAGTAGTCAATTTGTTTCTCATATGAGACTGGAGACCAAATGAATCATAAAATTGAAACAATGGTTAATTCTTCTAAAATAATAATCTCCATCCCCGATAAGATCCCATTCCACCCACCGAGATTTCATTCGAAACAAGAGTATCGCAACAATGAAGATTGTATCATTATTGCCATCAATTCAAAGTAATTTTGTCAACGAGATTGATGAGATATTATGGAACCTGTGAATAATGATATTTGACATGGTCGAGTGGTTCATGTAATTCGTTGTCCAAACATATGGTTATCGAGCGCTGAATATTAATGACTAAATTAATTCTATACTCCGAACACTGATCATTCGACAGATTGTCATCAATTTTGCATAAAAAAAAATTCCATAGCAAAACATTATCGTCATTGTCAGTATTCGTCACGTACAACAGAGATTCGTTTTTTGGTGTTGTCTAATCCCAGTGATTTTCGCGCTTATTACCGACATTTGGAGAACATCCAACAACTTGTATTTGCATCGTAGGCATGCAAACATGTATGCCTTAGACCTAAAGCTATCTATTCTGACAGATGAGTACTTTGATAATCGCTTTCTCTTGTATACATAAACCGATGCGTTACGCTTAGGCAAGCACATGGCAGGAACATATGCGTTGCTAATGTACATAGTCTAGATTACACCACCATAAACACTTTACTTAGTATGCTTGTGTAACAGTGGGTTCAAAGGGACAGCGTACGAAACTTGGATGCCTTCCTTTGGTATTTACGTATCTGCACCAAGTTTCGGTTTCCTTTGCGGGAAGAACGTGCCGGAGAAGCAGAGTCAACAGTCTTGGGGGGGAAGGCATGATGGAATTCTTGAGTGATTCGCTGACATAAATGTCATGATTCAATTTTGGCGGGAGAATATAGAAGATGCTTTAGCCTTGCGACATTTGTTTGACTCGTATCTAACCCGAACGAGGCCTTCATAATTCACCTACAATTTTTTATTTTCAAAAGTAAGATTTTCCAGGAAAGATCATTCATATCCGGATTATGATGTTATGACATTTGATGTTAGGGAACGACATTAAATGTCGGAATCAGGATTAAGATAGTTAATGTCGGATGTCGGGTTACGAGATTTGATGTCGGATGACGTAATTCAAGGTTGGATGATGATATTGCATGGGTACCGACACTGAATGTCGTCCCCCAACATTCAATTCTGGATGCCGACATTAAATTTTGGTGTCGGATGTCTTGTTAAAAATTACAAAAGTAAAATTTTGTAATAAAGATAATTCATGTCCGGGTTATGACTTGACATTGAATGTTGATGAACAACATTAAATGTCGGAATCTGGTTTACGATAATCAATGTCGGATGTCGTATTACATTTGATGTCGGATGATCATTAAATGTTGGGTGACGACATTCTATGTCGGATGGCAACATTAGATGCTGCATACCGACATTAAATGTCTTCACCCAGCATTCAATTCCGGATGCCGGCATTGAATGTCGATGTCGGATGTCGTGTAACCTTCATGAAATGTCTCAAATTTTATCGACAAATGTGAGCTTTAAAAAAAATATTTATCCTTTCAGGTGGTTCACGGAGTACACGTAGATCCTCCCCACGAGGTGAAGAAACGGAGCATCAGTCAGCCCCTGAGAATCCTATTGTCGTACGACAAAAGTGTCTACGGGTAAATTTCCTATTAATCTTTCAACGCCAACCATTTAACCTTTCTGAACTCATGACGATCGGTTTTCAAATCGTTCCCACTCCATAAATCATACCTACAATCGCCCCAGCTTTTATATTGTCCTTCCTAAAATATCCATCGCATTGATGATGCCGCTTCAACCGGATATTTGATTCACCAAACATGTCATTGAGGTTTCAAATTTATGTGTATTTGGTATTCATACACCAAGCGATATAGATTCGGAAATGAGCGAGTTTTGGCTTTTGCTGTACATCCACCACTTGAAACATCCTCAATTGTCTAGGGAAATGGGGAGTACTTTAACCAAACTTTCCTAGAGTTTCAATTTCCTCGTTCGAAGTCAAGAGGCGGTTATTCACGAGGAAAAACTCACTGAATTCATCATTAACGTAATCGTTTAAGACTTCAAAGTCCTTCTATTCGCTGGAAATGAAAGGAGTGATGCTCAAGTCTGGCATTACGACTCACGACTTTCGTTATATGAAAAAAATTATCTATTAGATGCCTTTGGCAAGAACAAAGACACTTCAAATGCGGAATTACTGGGCTCCTTAAGAGCCCCCGAACAACTGCTATTCCGCGAATGTGAATAGTCCACGGTTAAAGTTTCAAGTGTGCCAAGCTAGAATGCTTCTTCAAGCAATGAAAACAGCCCTGGAGAGGACTTCCAATCTCATTGACATGAAGTAATTAGCCAATTTATATTGGAGCGCCTCTTGGTGCAGTTATATAATGCATAATTGTATAATAGTTGATGATTCTTGGAGCGAGGAGTGTCGCTTCTGTGGAAGGCAGTCACTAGAAGCAAGAATGCGGTTCCCTGTCAGACGCATGTTCTTCGGCAGAAGTGCTTCGGTAAGAGTTAACATCACTCACCAGCTTGCTGTTTAAGGAGTATTGCGCATAGGCATCTTACGAGTTTCCAATCTGGAGAGCATGAGGAGAGTTGTAATGGTCATCTCATTAGCAGAAACATGTTATAACTAAGGGGAACTTGGTGATGAGACTGTTACGGACGAACTAAGACGTCACCACTACTAATAGACGAATTCTTCAGTTGAGCATGCCTACGAGGGCCTTCATGATAATCTTTGATAATATTCATTGGATTGACTTATTTTCGTATAAAATACAACCTTTCAACTACTTTTAACCGATTAATTCATCCGTTTTTGAATTTTCTTTTCGAATCCTGAACGGTCTCGTAATAATTGGATGCCTGCGGCGAAGCTTCTTATTAAGCTGACTATGACAAACCAATTATAATATTAATTGTCAAATATATTTATCCAACGAAACAAAAGTTTATTTTGGTGGAATTTCACCCACCAATGGCGGAATGGAAGGGGTTGAATTCAATGAAGCGAATTATGGCTATAGCAACAGATTCGGATGATTACGCTTGGGTGAACGGGGAAACCATAAATGCTTACGGCATGTTATCCCCCCCCC
>NW_021680498.1:736395-788338 GCF_001412515.2 Diachasma alloeum | reverse complement strand
TCTCTCTCTCTCTCTCTCTCTCTCTCTCTCTCTCTCTCTCTCTCTCTCTCGCGTGTACGATTGATTGCTTTCTCGTCGCGATAATTGATCAATTCTCGTTGGAAATTCGTAGAAAAAACAGCTGGATGTTTGGTGCAAGTTGTTGATGTGCGTTTTCAGCAATTTGGTTGATGCATCGGTTTGACGCATGATTCGGGGGTGGAGGAATGAGAGGAGAACAGTATATTGTTTCATTTGTTACTGATTTGGAAAGAAAGAAAGAACTCTATTGATGTCATTCCGTTCGTTTAACGAATGACTGGCGTGACGGATGGGTCTGGAGATGAAGGCAGAAGGGCTGTAAGATAAATTTGTGATCGATTTTGGAGTTGATCAGATAATTTAATGAGATCGATTGCATTAAAATTCGTCAGCTGCAAGTGGCAACGATCATTGAATTAGTAAAGGGATATGAAGGGTTCGGAAGCTGAATTAATTGAGAGATTAAATATTATTATTCCAATAATTTTCGTGAAACTATTTCTCATCAATTTAACCAAGTTAGAAATTAATTGAAAGGAGAACACACATCGCAATTTTTCCCTTCCGTATTTCCTTTTGATTTCTATTTCTTTTTGATTCGTATTGCTTTTTAAAAAATTAGAACTAGTCGTAAAGAACTTTTTAATTACGAACATTTCTCAATGAATTTCATCTTCATGAGTATAAATAGCCCTGACTGATATCTCTGCACCATCGTGCCATTAAAATCCACTAAAGGAACACTAATGTGACACTCATTGGTTCTCCAATTGATGACTTCTATTCCTGAATCAGACAATCCGATTCTTTGCTAAGAAATCTGAAAATATTCACCACTTTGGCTCCAACAATATCGATTCGATCAGTTCCCCCCCAACTTTTTCATTTTTATGCAAATAACTAGGGTCACGCGCTGAAAATCTTATCCAACAATCCGATTTTCGATAGAACATTTCATTTCCAATTTATACCTTTGACTGGAGTCACCAGATCAGAATGAAAGAATGGTGTTGTAAAACGATCCAATCGTGCTTCTTCGGTACGTTTTTTACGACTCTGCAGATAAAACTTTTCTGTCTAGTGGTATAAGTCCCGCTGGGCCAAAGTGTACAGAGACAAGGGATAGGAAGAAAATAAGTGAAGTAGTGCAGGGTAAGAAAGGACTTTCTGAAAATTTAGAGAAACAGGAAGGGGTGAGGTAGCTTGCCAGGGGAATTAGAGGAAACAAGCGGGCTTGACTCCTGTTGTACTTCTAGGTAATAGATATAAAATGGCATCCAACTTTTCAGAAACTCATTTTCTCTTTAATCATTGGAGTTCCGTAATGGAAGGAAGTGGATCACAAATCTCCGCAGATCTTATGTGGACACGCCAAGACAATTTATTTTATTGGTTTTGTTCACGTGACGTTGAGTAATTAATTTTCCGTTGTGCTTCGGGATTTTTCTGGGGAGAAAAGGATTGAAAGAAGGGGATTTTTCGTACTTTCAGATGAAATATGATCATTTTAATAGGTTTATATGACGGTTAATGGAAAAAATTTATATTATATTTTTACAGCCTTTTTCGTGAAATAATCAACCGATGAAACAAAGAAAATGTCGGGATTGAAAAGAATCATTAAATCCTTGGAATATTCTGCCTGAATGATTTGGTTAGAGGGAACGCTTGGGTTTGGTTTTCCGGTAACGAATGTAGAAACCGACGCTTTTGTCCATTCCTTTGGGTCCATGTTCACAGCGCGTTGCAATGTTCAAAGACGATTAAAATCAATTTGATTCAGAGTCACTTCAAAGCGTTCCCCAAAAACCAAAACAAAAGGGTTATTGTCAGTGGGAATACAATAGTAAATGTTTCAAGGATCTTTTTTGCTGTGGAAATGTACGGGAGCATGTATTGCCAGGCGTCCTTGTTCCATTTGCCCAATTTAGATTTTTCGGCCGGCCAGTGCATTCATTCGTTTTGACATATTACCGAGAGATACACAAAAGTATATAAAAATACTGATGAACTGGGAGATATCAGGTAATTCGTTAGCGGACAATGGAGCGAGCGGAAACAATAGAATTCAAAAGGTTCCCTATTAAAGTGGTAGCAATAAAAAGTCTACAGTCGAAAGTTCGAAATTGAACAATATCGGTATCCGTGATAGAGGAAACAAAGCGGGTGATTGGAAAACAAGTATTTCAGATAATTTTGATAACCTGAGTGCAGGGACGCCACCGCAAGGTGGCGCAGTAGCCAATCACAACCACTAGTTCCTCTCAAGAGAAAAAAATCAAAGTGTCTCATATAATTAGAATAAAATCATAATTCATTCAAATCTGATTATAATTGAAATGTAATTATAGAGAATCAAATACCTTCCAGTCTCATTGATTACCATCTCAAGTTATTACCATAATATTATAATTCATCGCCAGTTCTACATTAAAAAAATATTCACTATTTGTTGGTCCTCAGCTGTTAATCAGGGAGGTTACGACAACCTGAGTACACGGACGCCACCGCAAGGTGGCGCAGTAGCCGATCACATCCACTAGGTACTCTCCTCAAGAGTAAAAGATTATTTCAAGTATTTACTATTCAGGGACGGGCGAACCGTGGTTTGAGGAACTGAAACTGAGCTGGAGAACGATTATGACTGTCAATCGACGCAGATGTACACATAGCTCGACTGGGGCTAGCCTCCGTAGATTTAACATTGTTACTTCAGATTTATGCCCCTGTGGCCAGGGTGTTGCGACACCTAACGACATTTTTTTCAATGTCCTCTCTATGAGACTCCACGGAAGCCTTTATTCAGAGACCTCGAACAAGTTTGTAAAATGAGTCCTCCGTATTGCATTCAATCCCTCATATATTTCGCTGATCGAAATCCTATGTCTGTCTTGCAAAAATTTATAAATAATTTTTACTTGTACAAAAGAGTACTTTTCTAGGATCGACAAAGAAAAAGTGCTTTTATTTTTCTAATATCACCATAAAAAACATCTCTTACCCATTGTTTATTAAATATCAATCCCAGATGTGATGAAACTCCCCGCAAGTCCCTTTTAGAATTTTAGAATCAGCAGGTAGATATACATCTAAGTTCATTCATTATGAGTGCAAAAGTCGGCAATTTTTTAGGCTTCACCCGACGACGAAGCCCCACTGACTTTTGTCGTCCCCGGAGAACTCCAGGAGATGATAGAGTGGAAGGGGAATGCGGATGGAATTGAAACCCAACGAGATGCACGGGCTCTCTGGGCTCTCTCTGGCCATTTTAAAATATGCGAACGATCCATCACGAGATTCCACAGTACCCATTTTATCCCAGTTTCCCTTTTCCATCTTCTCCTCTCCCTCCTTTCTCATGTAACCGTGCTCTCTGGCTCTTACTCCAACTCCGCACCCAAAAGCAACTTCTCTGTTGGCCAGCCACCGCTCGCTACCAGGATGCAAATGATGCACTCTCCAGAATTAAAGCGTCTGGAAGCTCCCACCTGAGCAGGAGTTGTACATGTTGCGGTTGTACACGTCTTGTATGTCTTTCCAATTAATTAACATTTCAGATGTTTAACAAATTGCGCTTTATAAATTCCGGGGGTATTGTTAATTTGGAGGGTGTCCTGGTGAGACACCCCCAGCCCATTTACATTTTGGAGGGCTGGGGGTTGCATTATCTGAATAAATCTTGTTTAATGTGAATAGGAATTATGAAATTGAAGGATATTTCAGGATCACAATGAATTTCACTCATCACAACTTATTAAATCATGATGCTTTGAATTGCGCCACCTTGCGGTGGCGTCCCAGTACTAATTGATACTCGTTCTTAGGATTTTTTAAATTAAATCTTAATTGTGAATAAAAATGATGAATTTAAACCAAATATTATTCCGATGGAGCCCTTTATCGCGTTTATTTCAGAATTACATTATAGGTATTGTCAATAAAAAGTCATCACTGAAAATTATTTAAATTCTGATAGATGATCAATAGAGTTTTGTTAGACACTTAATTTTAAATTGAGACTTCTTCAAGATCAGCTTCCGCAGGAGCGCCACCTGGCGGTGGCGTCCCCGCACTAATTGCTACTCCTTCTTAGTATTATTCAAATGAATATAGTCTATCGTGGATAGGGATTAGAAAATTAAATAACTTGAATTGTCAATTAAAACAAACATTGCGTTCGATTTTCAATTAATTAAAAATTCACGAACATTTTTACCTGAAACCTTTCTAATTCCTACCAATTCTCATGGAATAATTGAACTAAAATTCAGTTTCCATTAATTTCTTCAGAAAATTCTGAATTTTCAATTCCAAAATTTCTTGAAATTTCACTGAAACTAATCTGATATATATTTGAAAGCAGTGACTGCTGGATTATTTAATAGATAAATATTTATTCATTGAATCCCATCATTGGCTTCGGCTGTCGAATTCCTCATCAATAAATTAAAAAATCATCATCCCTGAAAGAAACTCAAAAACCCGTCATACCACCGACAGATTACCGCGATCTGATAGTTTCAGGGGTAACCCGAATAGTTTAATTACTTGTTCATTCCCACGGGATGTTTCGTACTCCGCACAGACTCCAAACACCCTCTCTCTACACCTCAGCTTGATGTATAGACAGGAGTGCCACGAGAGAGGGACATTGCACAGTGTTGGACTATAGGGTTACGGGGGACTTCAGACTCGACCTAACAACCCAGAGGAAATGTTCCAGGACCACCGTAATCCGGCATCACACCGATGACAAAAGCAAATTTGCATCTATTTCACCCAGCGGGCATCTCTCGCCATTGGGCTACCAGCCATTTTGCGGTAGTAATTACTCTTCATAATTGGGGAAGGGTACTAGAATGAGATTATAAGGGAAGGGAACTGTCGTCACTCGTGTTTACGGGTCAACGTACGTTTGCATACTTGGAGGGAAAAAAACTAGCAATTATTTTTCATGCTGTGGAACGTAACGGCGGAAATTTCATTATTGACATTTGAGGGAAAACATGACGGAGGAGATGATTTACTCTGCTGCATACAGGAAAATACTGGATTTGAATTGAATAATGTTTTTATGAATCTGGTAAATGTTTGCCCAGTATTAAATTATGTTTTACTGATGCAAGTGGATATTTTATTAGTTAAAAGCGGAATAGTCGGTTAAAGGGTCAAGCGAAGGAAGTTATTCACATGTAGAATTATTTATTTAGAATTAGCTGATGCCCTTTTTCCTGTCAGATTCGATATTCCTTTTTTCAATTAATTGTTTATAATCAGCCTCACTGCAAAAAAGAATACGATCTAAAGAATTTCTCTCCACGTAAACGGGCTGTCCTCCATCGTCAATACCTCGAGATCAACGTAGGAAATTGCGAGGAATTGACACAATTTCCAAGGTTTTTCGTGAAATTCAAAATATAGTGAATTTTCCTCTCCCTGACCGAGTTATCACTGATGGATGTACTGACGTCATGGATAGGCGTGATCAATTTCCTCTCGAAAGTTTTAGCGTAGGTGTTTACAACCAGATATTTACTGAATTCAGGATGAAAATATCAGCATCGAGGTTTACCCACGTAAGAACTATAATCCAAGGGCGCTGTTGAGACGATGGTATCCCAGTACGAGACTCTCGGAAATCAATTCAGGAAATCGGAGAATCTACGATGTTTGCTAGTCCATGGACGAGATTTTCAAGCGTGTTTGCTGGGGGGCTATTTGTTCAAGTAAATGCATCCTGCGAGGCAAATGAGTACAAACATTATTATATATTTAGTAATTTGACACATCGGTTAGTTTCAATGGGTGCAGGTAAATATTGCTTCACCTGAATACACGGAGAGCAAAGTTGGATAACACTAAATAAATTTGCAAATGATATTTTACGATTCGTTCGGTAAAAAATCATTCTGCGTTACAGAAAAATTACATTCACTGAGATAATTTTCGATGGAATGAAGATCGTGACATTTCCGGATGTGAATGTGATTGGCTATGGCGCCACCATGCGGTGGCGTCCCTGCACTCAGGTTGTAACCTCCTCGATTCAGCAGTGAGGAGCACAAAATAATGAATATTTTTTTAAAATACAGAGCTGCAGCATCAAGATGTAGATGTTTTGTACCTGGAAATAATATTTGTTAAATGGAAAAATTAATTCGTTCATTTAAAAAATATTATTTTTTCATTTCAAAAATATTATTAAAATATCAGTTATTATTAACAACAATAATTAATAATAATTATCATTAATTATTATTGATTATTATTGTTTATTTTAAAATATTATTAAATATTTTTTGAACAAAGGACTTTATTCTTCCATTTCAAAAATATTATTGTGACAACTTTAAGCTCCTCGCTATTGAATTTTCCCCGTTTAACTCACCCGAACCATCGCCGGTCGTTCCCAATTCTGTGCAAAATGTTATCATTCCCCAAAACAAAGAAAAAAAAACAGTTGTTTAGATTCTACAGGGAGCCATCTACTCGATTGTTGCTTTAAGTCACTATCGTGCCGCTAGTGTCCTCCCATTCCTCCCCCTTTTCAATCGACGTTCAACCAGCTGCTACCCGCACTTTCCGTTTGCTTGTTACGGCTGACAATATATCGAGTCGCTTCACTCAATGCGACTCAACTTACCGAGCAGAACCGGAGATAATACTTCCACCAGTGATGGGAATAAACGAAAGTTTATTTCAGATAGAGTACCCTTTCAATTGGCTCTTCTTTCAACATGTGTTAGCTGTACTGCCGCGATAAACGGAAATTTCGTTCGTGGGAATTTATGGACATTCATGCAGCATTGACCGCAGTTCAAACATTTAACATGAGGGTTATGGGTCGATGACTATTCAATGGCCAAACCTGAATTTCAAATAAAAATTCAGTTGAATAGTTGATGCAGCCGGTAGAGTGATAGCCGATGAAAAATGGTCAGTATTTTTTTTCATCTTTTCGTAACATTTTGTACAGTGATAAACGGGTCATCTTGCTAATTTATGTCGGATGGACAATTCAAGATTCTTCATAAATTTTTGCGAGACAGACATAGGATCTTGATCAGTGAAATGTATGAGGGATTGAATGCAATGCGGAGGACTCATTTTACAAACTTGTTTGAGGTCTCTGAATAAAGGCTTCCTTGGAGTCTCATAGAGGACATTAAAAAAAATGGGGTTAGGTGTCGCAACACCCTGACCACAGGGGCATAAATCTGAAGTAACAATGTTGAATCTACGGAGGCTAGCCCCAGTCGAGCTATGTGTACATCTGCGTCGATTGACAGTCATAATCGTTCTCCAGCTCAGTTTCAGTTCCTCAAACCACGGTTCGCCCGTTCCTGAATAGGAAATACTTGAAATAATCTTTTTCTGTTGAGGAGAGTACCTAGTGGATGTGATCGGCTACTGCGCCACCTTGCGCTGGCGTCCCTGTACTCAGGTTGTCGTAACCTCCCTGATTAGCAGGTGAGGACCAACAAATAGTGAATATTTTTTAAATATAGAACTGGCGATGAATTATAATATTATTGGAATAACTTGAGATGGTAATCAATGAGACTGGAAGGTATTTGATTCTCTACAATTACATTTCACTTATAATTAGATTTAAATGAATTATGATTCTGTTCTAATTATATGAGACACTTTGATCTTTTTCTCTTGAGAGGAACTAGTGGTTCTGATTGGCTACTGCGCCACCTTGCGGTGGCGTCCCAGCACCCAAGCGGTCATAACCTCTCTAATTCACATTTGATGGCCAACAAATAGCCGAGATTTTTGAAATAACAATTATAATAATAAATAATACAAAGAATTTACCGAGAGCTGCCTAATTCATGAAAAAAATTATAGTTTAGAAGTTGAACAGAGTGAATTTCCCAACCGTAATCAATGACCGGCCACAGGTGAAAGAATTCATTTCCCACGTGGTCGCACGGTGGAAGTTGCGTCCGGTCCCCCCAAAAACTCTTGCAGAACAGAAAAATTCCATTTCCATCGTATATAAATACGTGAACAACCCGGTAATGCAGTGTGAATTCTCAAACACTAGCGCCGGAATGCTTCAGAATGCATAGAATTTTCTAGCAGATACCACGTTGATAGTCTAGTATAACAAATAAATAAGAATTATAAACTGCAAGGAATGCAGAGGAGGTGATACTCTCTTACTGTCGTGAGGCAGCACGAGTGAATATACAAGCTATTATATGATGGGTCGAGAGCTTCATTCTTCATTTGGGCCGAATGAATTGTTCATTTTTAATTAATAAATCATTTATTTCATATCAGCGAGGCATTTTTATGGAAATAAACGGATGATTTATTGATTTCCAGCGAAAATACGGTTGAAATAAATTTAAAAGGACTGAAAATAGATTTCTATTTTCGATTAAAGCGTCATTTTTCGGGAGGTGATATTTTTCAAGAATGACATTCACAATTATCAAACGGGAAAGACTTCAAAGCGGATTGGCTACTGATAAAACTGCTCAACCAGTATGTGACATGTATTTGAAACTAACCGGCTTTGGAAGTTCCTCGAATGCAGCTAATCCTCATGAATCCCGGCTCATTGGAATGCTTTTGGGGACAACCAAAGTCACTCATCTCTTAATCCAGAGTTCGATTCAACTCTCCAACCTCATCGCTCCATCCTCCCGACCTTTGGCTCTCTGACTTCTCCGAAGCTTTCTAAATACCTTTTGATCAGCGCCGGGTACTCAAGCCACGTATGAAAAATACTTTTACATAGAAAAAAAATCCCGTTGGAGATTATCGACTGACAGTTCCACTGGAATTTTATGCTATTTCATTAGATAGAAATTGATGGAAACCGGGGAAATTCACGGAAATATATTCCGGAATTTTTAACTGTCACTTTACGCTTTTTTGATTTCGCTGGGATAATTTTTGACGGAATGCAGGGTAAATTTTACAGTTTCGGCAGAAATTAACCTCACGTACAGTAAATTTTCCGGGGCCAACGGACAAAAATTCACTATTCGTCTCGCATTTTTTCCTCGATAAATAATTCCAAATACGCAACGATATTTTGGCCACAAAAAAGCCCTATCTTCTGTTCAAGCCAAGCCGCCATGTTGGCACGACGATAAAACCCAAATGTCGGTAAGTGCTCCCCGCAGCATGAGAGCTGGAGCAATTCATATTATTTGTCGGCAATAACCTCTTGACTCGCTCCCTCTAATTTCCTTTGAAGCAATACACAAATGCTACACCTGCTACAACCCGCATTGATGGCAGCTTGGAATGTCGGGGGAACAAACGAGCGAGGAAAAGGGATGTTACGGTACAAACAATAATTATCATCCTCGCGATTTCCTTATTCAAATATGAGGAGGAGATATGTTGGGTAAATATTGCAAAGTCAAAGGGATGGTGCATCAGCTGATGAATACTGAGGTCCGTGGATGGGCTGAGGACAAAGGTGTAAATTGCCAGCAGCCACCGATGAATGTTGGCGGTGGGAAAACGTGAGCCACTTGAATAGGATCCGCTGAAAGCACTGGGAACTGTATACTTCACGTAAATTGAAGTATAGATCAAGCTGGGTTGTGGGCATCCGGGCATCGTTGAAGCGATTCTCTTTTTTCAATTGTTTGTAATCATTCTCATTGCAAACAACAATGCGACCGATGAGAATCATATGCGTCCCAATTTATCAGCTGTTAAATTTTCATCCTACAATAAATGATTTGCGCGTGTTCTAATTCCTATGCTCACGGCAATAAAATTTAATCGTAATTACAATTCAATTCCTTCTAGAACACACTTCATGAAGTAGAATTATTCTATTTTCCTCGGACCTAAATGATTTGGACAATTATGATTCGTTTATTCATGTTTCATAGAATGGTATTCAATTCTCTTTTGTCTGTACACGGCCATGTTCGGCGTGCACTGAGAAAAATTTTAATAGTAATTTTAACTACAAGGGAATTGTCAATGAAATTATATTTACAGTAACAATAAACTTTGTAGATTAAACTAGGATTCATCGTTCGATTTACTATGTCAAATAGTGTCATCAACATTATGATGTAATTTTCACTTTAATGTAATAGTTGAATCTACAATGTTTATTGTTACCGTAACTATTATTTTTTTGACAATTTCCTTGTAGTTGAAATTACCATTGAAATTTCTCTCAGTGTACAGTTATAATTGTGGAGCGAACCTGTAATTAAATAAAAAATACTTTCGGCGCATAGAAAAATTCTCCGACAAAGAGTTCTATTCGGTTGAAATGGGTAATTTCTCTGCGTGCCTCATCATCATCATCTCATCGATTCGGAATCTCCCCCACCACTTTATATTTCAACAACAACAGCGTAAAACGTGATACTTCCCAGCATCATAAACTTTGCTTATCCGTTTTATGCATTCCCAAAGTCGCCTGCAATGCTCATCGTTAACCCAGTGAAAAAAAAAAACTTCCCAGTCACAAAACAGTGCTTTATAAATCGTGGAAAGATTGTTGACATATTTGTGACGTGTCTGAAGGTTCAAAGTTTCGCTGCGTGCTCAAGAAGACCGGTCTCGAGTGCAGCTGGGAATAAGTATTTCAGGAAAAGAGTTAAAGCGCCACGAAGAAACATAAAGCAATTCTCACGTGTCTGAACAAAGGCCACTTGTCTGATTTCGACCCACAAAGGCGAGTGGCTTCAGCTGCATAAAAAATCGGAGACACACACCCAGAGAAAAACTGCTTGATGGATAATAGTATATTATGTCATCAGGCGATAAAAGTGTTATCTGACGAATGTGGCTTTATAATCCGAGCCGAAGGTGAGGATTATAATCACATTTGCCAGATAATGCTTTTATCGCCGTGTGACATACGATATTTTATGTCGTTGGGCCCGAAAACCGCGATCTAACCGAGCGAAGCGAGAAATCTATTTTGTCATTCATGCCCGTTAAGTGGCGTTTTCGTGGTGTGTTTTAGAACCCGTAAGTGGGATTTACCAGGCCATGGGCCGGTAAGTAAAAACTAGCCCCGATTTCACGATTTACGGGCCATGGCCTGTTAAGGAAGACGTGAAGTGAGTCNCACTCATCGCAAACCTCCACTTACGGGCCTTGTGACACAAATAACTATTTTGCGACAAAAATTTTTCATTCCGGCGCATTCTCTGCGTGTTTGGCACAAAAAAATCCTTCTTTGATAATTTTCAAAAAAATATTTTCTTGGCACAAGTGAGACTTGTTTGAGAACTTTGTCGTTTTTCTCTCAGTGTACACTGATAGAATGATTCATTTATTCCAAACGAGATTCGTTAACTATTAACGAATGGTAGAGTTGAATATGACCAAATGAATATTCGTTAATAGTTAACGAATGGTTCACTTGAATGGCGAAAGTCAAGTCAAACAAGGCTCCTCAAATATACATTCGTTAACTATTAACGAATGAACATTTGGTGGGACCGAATAGACCCTAACCTCCAACCAAAATCCATTCGTTAACAATAACTAATCCGTTCTATCAGTGTAGATTGATGGCATAGTCACGCTATTTTCTCAGCTCAAGAAATTCTTCCTGCGACACTCGGTCATTCTTACTCTCAGCGCAGACTAGCATCCTCTCGACATCATTCATTTTATATGGCTAGAGATTTTGTGGCATATGTCCACAACAATTGTAGAATCATGACAATGTATTGTTGCCGTATACACACATTCGAGGAAGCTTAGCCATGAGTTATGGCGTCCGGCGTGGTGTAGGAGTCTCGTACGGTTGCCGGTGGTTAATTATACGGTGGGATTAGCTTGGCCTGCACCGCCACAAACCCAACCCCTATAATTTTCTGGAGAGTTCAAATCCGAGGGTAAAACGCCGTCGCGGCCCACCGCCAACGGACGCTTAGCGACACATGAGATATCGTGTGCTGATTGTGGGTACATTGGAATATCTTTAGGGGGGGGTGGCAGTGGGATAAGTGGAAAGTTGTTAGGAGAATTATAAAAACTGGTTTCATTTTGTGCGGATGCACGGAGAAAAAATATTTGGGGAGAGGGTCTCGTGCGGCTTGTTCTGTGAACTTTGCATTAATACGATGTTAAATATTTTCCACTGAAATTTTAACGAGTTTTATCATTGAAAATTCATAACTGTAAATTTTCAGTTTAATCGTTCTGGAAAAATTAATGGAAATTCAGAGAAATCTCGCCGTAAATTGCAGATTTCTCTTCAGAATTCGCAGGGAATTCTTTCAAATTTCGGGAGAATTTGGCAGGGAATATTTATTTTTACTTGAAAATTCATGGAAATTCACTTAAATTTTCAGAGAAACTTGAAATTCAAATTTGTCAATTAAATTGCGTGCGAAAATTTACAAAGAATCATGAATATGCGTCATTCAAATTACATTTTGCACAGAATCATTATTTTTTTTATCATTCTTTGTTTATAAATAAATAATTGAAATTGTTTAAACTTTCGTAAACTTTTTTTTATTCATAAAATCGATTTTTATTCATAAAATGATATTGCAGTGGAAAATGGATTGTTTATAAATTATTTATAATAAATGCTCGTAATTTTCAAAAAATCAAATTTTTCAATTATTGCATAAATTTTCCTCCAAAAATAAACGTTGTCATTTTTATTCAGATTTTTAAAATGTTTTGTAACAATTCTATATCGAGATTCTAAACTCAATTATTTAAATAAAAACTTTATTACAAACAATTTAAATAAAATCATGTGTTTTCAATTCAAATTAAATTTATTTCATTGAATAAAAATCTCAATATTTATGTTTGTAAATACGAATATTAACAATTTAAGTGAATTCACCAATAATAATAATAACAGTAATGATAATAATAATAATAATAAATGAAAGCGAAGAGGCTTGCGATTAATTATGTAGAAAATTCCATTCCACAATATTATTAATGCCCGGTGGCCTGGCGTAGTGGTTAAGGCCGTTGCCTCACAACGGATAGGTTCCAGGTTCGATTCCTGGCCGGGTAGAATGGTGAGATCTAACCATTTTTAAAGTCTTGATCAATCGCCATATAGTCTCATCAGACTCGAAGCGATATAAAATAAGCAAAAAAAAAAAAAAAAAAAATTCCACAATATTTTGAAAACCCTTGAAGTTTCTAGTTTTGTACATCGGATACTGTTTTTCCCCCTCGCAATGCTATCGAAGACTCCTACTACTGGAAACATTATACGCCATTTTAAAGAGAAGCAAATAACCTTTGAAACGATATACGCAGTATTTCGTTCCATTGAATTATTCAAAAGTTACAAACGTTTGAATTCAAATTTTATCGGTTACTATACTCGGTGGGATCGATAGATAATTTGAGCCTCTATTTCCTGAGTTTAATGTATTGGAAACATGTCATGTGTCATATTAAAGAGTTTAGAGAGTTTAAAATTATGTATATTTGATAGTTGCCATCTCTCGTGACAGAGGATGTGATGTTAATGGAGGAAATGAGTGGAAATTTATGGAGGATCATTGAATTATTGAGGTTATTTTGGGGAATATTGCAGATATCCCGTTGATTTTTCTTGACCACATCAATTAAATATTCCCGAATCAACATATTATGAAAATAGACAGTAATGAATAATAATTGGAAGTGACATTAAACTGGAGCTAAAGAATTTTTAGTTGAAGTGAAGAAATTGTCGATTCGAGGAAGAAAAATTCAACTCTTGAATCGAGAATTATTCTCCTTCATGAGCAACAAATATTTAATCAGATGTCCTGGTGGGCGATATTCTTCCGAAGCTATTCCGTTGGGAGTTGCCGAGTTTATCCGAATGAAGGGTCATTACATGCGTTAATAAATTCCCTCTCTTTCCCGTCTCAACCATAATCTCATTTTTTATTAATGGAGTCTTTATTTGGATCCAAGAGTTGCAGTTCCACTAAAATTCGCAGGAATTTCGTAATTGAAAATTCAGATTTGATGAAAAAATCAATGCACACTGTCAATTTCACTTTAACTATTCCACGAAAATTAATAGAAATGAGGGAAATTCTGGTGAAAATATTCCAGTTGGGGAATTCTTGTCTTCTTGCTCCAAAATTTCAAACTTATTATTATGTAATTATTGTATAATACATAAATTTATGGAGAATCATTGAATTATTGAGTTTATTTCGCGAAATATGACATGAATTAAATATTCTCGAATCAACATATATGAAAAAATCTTGAAAATATGATGACAGTAATCAATAATAATTGGAAGTGACGCTAAACTGGAGTACGAGAATCGTTAGGTGAAGTGAAGAAATTATCGATTCGAGAAAGAAAAATTCAACTCTTGAATCGGGAATTCCTCTCCTTCATGAGCAACAAATATTTAATCAGATGTCCTGGTGGGCGATATTCTTCCGAAGCTATTCCGTTGGGAGTTGCCGAGTTTATCCGAATGAAGGGTCATTACATGCTAACAAATTCCCTCTCTTTCCCGTCTCCACCATAATCTCATTTTTTATTAATGGAGTCTTTATTTGGATCCAAGAGTTGCAGTTCCACTAAAATTCGCAGGAATTTCGTAATTGAAAATTCAGATTTGATGAAAAAATCAATGCACACTGTCAATTTCACTTTAACTATTCCACGAAAATTAATAGAAATGAGGGAAATTCTGGTGAAAATATTCAAGTTGGGGAATTCTTGTCTTCTTGCTCCAAAATTTCAAACTTATTATTATGTAATTATTGTATAAGACATAAATTTATGGAGAATCATTGAATTATTGAGTTTATTTCGCGAAATATGACATGAATTAAATATTCTCGAATCAACATAGATGAAAATATCTTGAAAATATGATGACAGTAATCAATCATAATTGGAAGTGACGCTAAATTGGAGTACGAGAATTTTTAGTTGAAGTGAAGAAATTATTGATTCGAGAAAGAAAAATTCAACTCTTGAATCGGGAATTCCTCTCCTTCATGAGCAAGAAATATTTAATCAGAAGTTCTGGTGGGCGATGTTCCTCCTTCTGAAGCTGTGCCCGTGGGAGTTGCCCAGGCAGATCGAATTACCACTGCGAAATCTCCGATTCAATAGTATCTTAAATATCTGATGAAATGTGGAGGCATGAAGTACTTTGATGCTATCCAGACCGTTGGCGAACAAATTGCCTGGAAGTGAGGAGTTTTATGATTCCCATTAGGGTCCAATTGATGGCTGGAGATCCATCCATTATTGAGGCACGATAATCTCTTCATCGTACATTCCAGAAGTGAGAACACTCTCCCGAGTTGAGTAACGATTTTCCAGTTTAAGGACATGATCCTATCTCTGAAATCACCGCGTTTCGCGAAGTTGTTGCATATCGAAATATATCGAAACTGTCGCAGCGCTAATCCTCCGTTCTGATTGGTCAGTGGGTCACGTGAAGTTAGTCACGAAAAAAGAAGCGGTATTTTCAAATTCTTCAAACTTATAAATCATTTTTTGTGTCGTGATTGTTAATTTTCTTAGGTTTATCATGCGCGAAATTACTGAATTCTTCCTTCTGGAATTTTTTCTTATGTACTCATGAAATAATTTCATATTTAATATTAATTTGTCAATTAAATTGCGTAAGACACCTTTGAAAAAAATCATGAATATTCGGCGTCGTTCAAATTACATTTTGCGCAGAATTATTATTTTTTAAACATTTTCTGTTTATAAATAAATAATTGAAATTGTTTAAACTTGTGGAAACAAATGATTTTTATAGTGTAAAATTCATTGTTTATCAATTGTTTATAGAAACTGCTCGTGATTTTCATTATTGATCTATTTACTTGTCTCAACCATAATCTCATTTTTTATTAAATAATGGAGTCTTTATTTGGATCAAAGAGTTGCAGTTCCACTAAAATTCGCACGAATTTCGTAAGGAGTTGGCGAACTTTTGGCTAGAAAGAAATCAAATACTCTCATTATTGCGACAAATGAAAGAAACTTTAATTCTAGAGACGTTCGATTTCTCCCAATCAAATGTATCTCAAGAAGAGATAACTGGTATTTACTAAAAAATCACGTTTATTTGAAAATTAACACCCACATGTAGTTGTTTCAAACAGAATTCTCTTGATAAAATCAATTTTTTCTGTCAGCGTACCAAATTAACTGACTCTTTCCCACCCAAACAGCCCGATTCCTCGCGAAATTCCGCCGACTCTCGACATTAATCCAGCAATAAATATTGACAATCCCCGGAGTCAGACATTCATGAAATTAACAAGTGAGCATTTCCGCCCAGAACGATCATTCCTCTTCGTGATGCTCCCATCACACTCCCGTCACCTCACCCCATCCCCCTTAACCGCATTTTAATACCAATATAAATAGAAAATACTCACGAGGTGATAATTACTGTTTCAGATTGGACGCAGAAAAGTTCGAGCTCATCAACGTAAGTAGTTTCCATCATCATCACTGCATATTTTATTGATTACCCCGGCATTTCCCCTGGCAAATCCCAAGTCCCCACATTAACCTCGCGGAACACATTAAGTATAAATACATAATCCATCTCGAAACGCCAACTTCCAGTCTCGTCATTATAAATGTTAAAAATGTTTATCCTCGAAATATTCATCAAAATGCTGTTTTCCCAAATACGACTGCGCTCTCGGCATTTGTATGGTTGAGGCTGAATGCTGTACCGGGGGCTATGATATTCAGCCCAAATAACCGGAAATTACCGGTCGTGTTTCAATCGGGAGGACTCTGCGAATGCAGTGTTATCATTAACTCCCCATAATAGCTGCACCGTATGATAATCTGATACGGCTGTGTACAAGTTGGAATTTTCGAGTGTATTGCTGGGAATGCGCCCGGGGTTATGGACTATTTTTGGCCTGTAATACTGCCGTAATTTTTTTATTGACCGCAATTTTTTTCGACTCGATTAACTGGGATAAGTGGCGTTTAGAATTGAAGTGTTGGGGCATGTGTTCAGGACATTCTGGGGATTTTCCTCGAGTTTTTGCTTTCGAATGGAAGAATTGTATTCGTCAGTTGGGAAATTTCCAATTTTTTGGGTCAGGATAACTAATTTTGGCCTCAGGAGTTCGAATATACTATTTTTAGATCGTGTCCGGGTGTGTGCATGTAGTTTTTTTTACGATAACTGAAAAAATAATTGTTTAAATTGATCCAATTGCGATTTAAATTTTTTTTCGTTGAAAAATTTTATTTTGAGATCAGTATTCAGGGAACGGTAAAAAATTTAACGTTCGGGCAACGTTGGCGCGATGTCAGCTGTCAACGTTGGGCCAATGTTAGGTGCCAACGTTGGGGTAATGTTGGCTCTCAACGTTGGGACGATTTTGGCGACCAAATCGGGTTAATGTTGGAGTAATGTTGGCTGTCGATATTAAGGTAATGTTGGCTGCCGACGTTGGTACAATGTTGGGCCAATGTTGGCTGCCAACGTTGCAGTAATATTGAATTCACCGAATCGTTAAATTCAATTTAAAATACATCGTCACAGAAATTCCATTCGAAAGCAAATTACTAATTTATTAGCGAAAAATGTGTGGTGGAGTCTTTCTGCATATTTACCTCGAAAATATATTGATTATGTTGTGACGAAAGCAATTTCCCACTTGTTTGAGTTTCAATGCCATGTTTTCAGAGAAATAGTTCACTTGAATCATGTCAATTGTCAGTGAAGAGAACGAATTCATTAAGATTGAATAGTCATTTATTTCCATCAATTGAATTGTTGAAATTAATAGGACAATTTAGAATGAAGAGTTCTATTCGAATTAAATAATAGTTTTATTCAAATAACTTCTTATTAACATCAAATAATCCTCTATTCACATCAAATAAATTTTTTATAATTAATGATGAATTAATCAATCAATTGACATAATGAAAACATTTCCTTGAAAATTAATACAATAAATTCAAATTAAGATTTTTATTCCCTCCAAATGCATCATGTCTGCATCTGTTTTTACCCAAATACCCTCAACTCCAGAATTCATTTTTCTCCCTAAACAATCACAATCGTGTGCAACAATATAATTGTCTTCATTCATTCCAGAATACTATTCTCCCCGAGGCAGTGCACTTCTGGGAGCGTGCGCTCATGGTCCGGGAGACTAAAAATACTATAAGGTTGAATAGGTAAGACAGCTTTTGTGCAATAAAATTTCCCTCCCATTCATAATTCCCTTCCCATTTATACATTTTCCCATTATTTATGGCTAAAAATTGTGACAAAAAAAAACGAGGGACGAAAAAAAAAATTGTCCCTCGACAAATTTCTCGTGACGCATACCCACGGCATTTGTATTACTGGGATGCCGGTATGTGCTCGGAAAAGAGGGACATTTTTACGCCACCATTAGATATTACATCATCTACACCGCGATCACGTACAACCCACCGTTGGGATATTTTTCAATGAAACAAATTTCAACTGCCACCGTGATATTATTTTATTTTTTTTGAGGTGTCTTTCTGAACTGTTTGAGACTTTACTCTCTCCATAACCCTTTTTGCAACATTTTTTGCGCCGTTCTGAGACGGAAAACACCGTTGTGAAATGGCATTTTGTAATGGAGCACTTTTTCCCGCTATTACGGGGGGGAAATTCTTTTCAGCAATTTCTGGATGGTGCGAGAGTGATTCGGAGGGATTTTATCGCCTTTTTTTTACATATTTTTTGTCGAGTGGAAGCTTTGTAATCGTTCCAATTCAAGTTTTGGATTTTTTCGGGTTGAATTTCATGTTTATTTCATTTTTATTTCGTGTAGACCCAACAGCACATATCTAATGAAAAATCTCAAAAACCTGTTTATTTCCAGCCTAAAAAGTTCTTAAATTCAGAACATTTTCGAAGAACACTAAAAAAAATTCTTTTTCCACTCTTGCAGCAAAAAAAATGATAATATACTTCTAATAAAAAAGAAGTTATGAATCACATTGCGTTAAAATTTGGAAATTTCAATTATAAATAGTCAATTTTCTTCCATAACAGAATAAAAAAAATTCCAAATCAATTGATTAAAAAAACTTGAAAAAAAAACCCACTGTATCATTTGAATCATGAATTGTAACACCAAAAATTATACCCATTCGAAGTATTTTCCTCCCTCTGTAAACCCAGTAAATGAAAAAAAACAGAATTGGAAACAAATCAACTCGTGAAGCAGTATGGAACGTGCCATATGAAAATAAAGTTTGTTTAACTCAAATAAAGAATTCCTCTGAGTGTGCATTTATGCAGGCGTTCAATTACTTCTCATGAAAATTCCCGAAAACCACAGACAAGAAGTTTTTAATTTTCAGAAGCTAATTAAATCGCAAAAACCTGTTCTTAAATTGAGAACATTTTCATGTTTAATGTTAAATCTCTATAAAATCCGTAAGGCCTCAAAAAAACTAATTTCAAAAAAATTTCTTTCTCTTAAATTTCCAATCGTCATTCATAACAGAATTTAAAAAATTCCCAATCAATTGATAAAAAAATCTTGAAAAAAACCCATTGTATCATTTGAATCATGAATTGTAACACCAAAAAATTATACCCATTCGAGGTATTTTCCCTCATCTGTAAACCCGGTAAATCCAAAAAAGCAAAGTCGGAAAAAAAATCAACTCGTGAAGCAGTATGGAACGTGCCATATGAAAATAAAGTTTGTTTAACTCAAATAAATAATTCCTCTGAGTGTGCATTTATGCAGGCGTTCAATTACTTCTCATGAAAATTCCCGAAAAGCACAGACAAGAAGTTTTTAATTTTCAGAATCTAATTAAATCGCAAAAACCTGTTCTTAAATTGAGAACATTTTCATGTTTAATGTTAAATCTCTATAAAATCCGTAAGGCCTCAAAAAAACTAATTTCTAAAAAATTTCTTCCTCTTAAATTTCCAATCGTCATTCATAACAGAAATAAAAAAATTCCCAATCAATTGATAAAAAAATCTTGAAAAAAACCCACTGTATCATTTGAATCATGAATTGTAACACCAAAAAATTATACCCATTCGAGGTATTTTCCCTCATCTGTAAACCCGGTAAATCCAAAAAAGCAAAATCGGAAAAAAAATCAACTCGTGAAGTATAAGTGACGCTACAGCAATATGGAATATGCCAAGGGAAAGGGGGTAACGAGCACCAGGTAACATGCCTGGCTGGTCTGATACGGAAATAACGAGGGAGTCGAGGCTGCCCACAACACCGCCGCTTGTCTATAATACGACTATATCACTAGATATATCGTTCTGCACGTTGGGTGCTAGCAGAAAGGCACTCGGAAAATAGATTTTAGTGAATCGATACCCAGGCAATTCGCAAATGTATAGTCACCAATGTCAACAGAAATTCATGCAAATTATTCTGACATGCAGAAACAACTATCCGCGTATCAATACTAATTAATGTACCCGGTAGATGTATTTCTCTATCTGCGGTCGGAAATGAAATATCACATGGGGTTTCGATGCCATCGGAGTGGGCCGTGAGTTATTGAAAAGAATTTTTCAGCAATTATCGTTCGGGTGTAATCCTTTCGTCATCAGTGCTCCTCCTCGAGTGTTGCATAATTACTATTCATCGGAGTACACGAGTAACATGAAAAACTGGTGGAGCATAAAATGATACTCAATTCCGTTATTTGTGAGTCAATGGGAAGTCGATTGCTTTTAAATTTCTCAATTCAATGCGAATTTCTCGGATATTCTAATGGGCGAAATGAGTGCGCATTCAGTCGCGCAGAATGATCAATTGGAATTTTTTGTCTTTCAGTAGAAGAAAATAAAATTTGTTTTTAAGGAACAATCAAGTAGAGAATTTTCGAGATTTTGTATTAACTTGAGTTTGATTTTCATTTGCGTTTCTGTTCGAAATGAATGAATAGTTTTTTTAATATAAAAAATGCTTTCTTGATTTAATTAGTCATTATTATACGGAATGAATAAATTATTCATTTCACATAATTAAAACATTTTCATTGAAAGAAATAAATGAAATGTTCAGTTTTCAAGAGGAAAAAATGTGGGAATGATAAAATTTTGGATAAAGAGTTGACGTTCGTTATTTGAGTCGATGGCAAGTCGATTGCTTTTAAATTTCTCAATTCAATGCGAATCGATTTCTCGGATATTCTAATGGGCGAAATGAGTGCGCATTCAGTCGCGCAGAATGATCAATTGGAATTTTTTGTCTCGCAGTAGGAGAAAATAAAATTTATTTTTTACATAAAATTTAAATAGAGAATTTCAGATATTTTGAATAAATAAATAAATAGTTTTTTTAGTGTAAAAAATGTTTTGCTTAATTTAAACGAATAAATTCGTTTCATATAATTAAAACACTTTAATTAAAAAAATATGCGACTTGATTAATTTTGAACAAAAAAATTGTCGAAATGAATGAAAAAAATTGAATGGGGAATTTTATTTAATGAAAAGGCATCATTTTTCTATATTGATATTACCATGATAATAGTTTACTCATAAATTCGATGATAATACGTATCTTTGAGCTCGTTAGCGCGTCATGGACTATACTAGCTGTAAATTTGGATAATATTCCGAGAACTTCAATCATTCACGAAAATCCGTGGGAAATTTCGTACTGTGTACGTGACAACCGAATTTCTGCCCTTAACATAACTTGCGAACTTTGAATTAGTAGTGCCACACGGCGAGGAGAAACGACGCGAGAGACGAGACAAAACTTTGAGGGAACAAGGTGAGGGAGTATTTCTTGTCGCAGAGTTGAGACTCGTCTCGACTATGCAAGCTCGATATGACGAACGAATAGAGCGTCGGGAGGACGGTATTTGGAGCGGGTAAAAACAAACAGCGATTTTATAACGTGAATTTATTAGTGCTTCCGCTGTATTTTATCACAGACGTTTTAGCCTGAGACGGCAATTCCCTTTCAATCTCTTGTACAGTACTTTTAATTACCATCACTGCTACTCTCATCACCAGATCATCTGGCAATGGTATTTAGTTTTCATAATTTCTTTCACGTATCGTGTGACGGAACTGGTGTCAATCGACGCGAATGGACGGTGTGGGTGGGACTATAACATAAGGTATTATTTCAGTCGTATTCCAATTGATCCGGAATTTCATATGAACTGAGATCGATGAGATCAATTTTGTTGGAGAATTGAGGAGGGTATTAGGGGGTCCAGTGGTCTCTTTGTCTCTGAAATTTTCACGGTGAATTGTGTAATTGTATTATTCTCACGAATTTGTTTGTTGCGAGAATAATGCGGAGCGTAAGATCAATTTTTATATGTACATTTTTTCGTGAGGATGAATTATTGAGCATTTTATTTAGATGATTTAATCATTTGTCTGTTGAAACATATTATTATCTGCCTCTCGCAGTCATCCTTGAGGCTAATCAGTTGCAACAAGTTTATTGTACATAAGTGATAAATAATTCCCATAATTTCAATTCACATTCCTCATGATTTATTTTATCCCAGCGGTAGGGCTTTATTTTTGAAGTCGTGGTGCTGCAATTCAATATCATATCGTCGATTATTCTTCACGATAATACCGGAAACAGGTGTAATTGCAGAATTATGATTTCTCAATTCATTCAAATGTATGAATTTAAAGAGAAAATCCACATGTATTAGGATTAATTACAATGTAAATTATTATCATGAAAAATAGAACAGTGATGAAATGTCGTCTGATGTCGATCTTTAAAACATCAGAGTACAAGTGATTTTCATTCTTAAATCAATAATGTTGGAACACCAGTGACGATAATGAAAAAAAATTATCAAATTACAATTTTTTCTCAAAAACAAGATAACAACCGGTGTCTGTTAACCACCTCGAATGACAAAAATTACCGATGTTGTATTGCCTAATGCATTAACCCCCTGAACCCCGAGAATTCAGCATGTGCCTTGACAAGACACGGTAATGCAGAAAGCATGTCTCTCCATGATCCGTTCTCAGCGTATTAGCCTTGGCTCTCTCGCACGAAAGGATATCAGAAACACCACCCCGAAAGGGCTATCGTTTATCCGAACGCCAGGTTTATGGAATAATATCCTACCGCTCTATTTCCCCATGAAATTGAGTTGCATCTACAAAATAAAACTAAAAACTGGGGAATTATGAATAAGCATATTTTTAATTTATTAGCAAAAATATCTGTGTTATATAACGCCAAAGCGATTTCCCACTCGTTCTGATCTAAAACCACTCATTCCCGAGACGACAAAATTAACAATATAAAAATTAAAAATTAATTCACCACTTGCCAAGTCACTTCATCGATATCGATCCCCAGTCATCTCCATCTGTCGCAATGTTCCCTTTATTGTCCCCATCTCTGTCCATAAATCATGCAGAGGCACTTGTATGCCATCGCCTATTCATGATTATCGAGCCATCAAAAAGGTTTCACAAAAGAATTTCCATCCTTTCAGGAAATGTGAGAGCAGTCAAGTATTTGTCAAGGAGCATCATACATTCTGCATTGACACGTGTCGACCCATCACGATGTGTGGTGAAGTTAAAGTACCTGAGTCACATCTCGACGTAAGTGAAAATTACAATTCATCTGTGAAAAACGCCAGACAGTTGGTTTTGATGAACCTCGCAGGTCTTTTTATTTTTATTTTTTTTTCTAATTCCGGAGTTCGCGGCTGTAAGTACTCGTTTCAGCGGGAGAATTAATTGAATGCTTTCGATGAATTATTTTATTTAAAGTACCTGAGTCACATCTCGACGTAAGTGAAAATTACAATTCATCTGTGAAAAACGCCAGACAGTTGGTTTTGATGAACCTCGCAGGTCTTTTATTATTATTTTTTTTAATCCGGAGTTCGCGGCTGTAAGTACTCGTTTCAGCGGGAGAATTAATTGAATTCATTCGATGAATTATTTTATTTAAAGTACCTGAGTCACATCTCGACGTAAGTGGAAATTACAATTCATCTGTGAAAAACGCCAGACAGTTGGTTTTGATGAACCTCGCAGGTCTTTTATTATTATTTTTTTTAATCCGGAGTTCGCGGCTGTAAGTACTCGTTTCAGCGGGAGAATTAATTGAATTCATTCGATGAATTATTTTATTTAAAGTACCTGAGTCACATCTGAACGTAAGTGAAAATTACAATTCATCTGTGAAAAACGCCAGACAGTTGGTTTTGATGAACCTCGCAGGTCTTTTTTTAATTTTTTTTTATTCCGGAATTCGTAGCTGTAAATACTCATTTCAGCGGGAGAATTAATTGAATTCATTCGATGAATTATTTTATTTAAAGTACCTGAGTCACATCTCGACGTAAGTGGAAATTACAATTCATCTGTGAAAAACGCCAGACAGTTGGTTTTGATGAACCTCGCAGGTCTTTTTTTTTTTATTTTTTTTTTTAATTCCGGAGTTCGCGGCTGTAAGTACTGGTTTCAGCGGGAGAAATTAATTGAATTCATTCGATGAATTATTTCATTTGTATTGACAGGTCTGCCGCACGTGCAACGCAACTGGTCACAAGTGCGGTGTACAGAAGGGTAGTGTAGCTGGTGAGGGTATAGATGGTGCAGATTTTGTGTTTTACGTATCGGCTTTGCAGTCAGAAAGATGTCACAACGGGCTAACGGTGGCTTATGCCGCCCACTGCCAGCAGGAAGCTGCACTCGATAGGTGAATGCATTTGAATAGAAGCGAAAAAATATATTTCAGCAGTATTTTCAAGAGAAATTGGAAAACTCATGTGTTTCCTTCAATGAAAATGCGAAAAAAATAATTCATTCAGTTCAGAAAAATCATTTATAGCATTTAATTACGTTCTATTTGATTTCAATGGAGTTTATTTAATTAAAATAAACCATTCTTAATGAATAATTTCTCGTTTGGTTGAAGTAAAATTCTTCGTTTTAAAATTTTTTAAATTTAATCAACAACATTTCAATCTAAAAGTTTAATTATATGAAATTAATAATGCACTGATTCTGAATAAATTGTCTGTAGAATTAAATGGACGAGTTATTTTATTTGAATGAAGTTTATTCAATTATAATAAATTTTTTGGAGAATTTAATTAAAACATTTTAATTGAATTAATGGAATTAAAATAAATCATGTAACAAATCCTTCCGTGAAAATAGTTCAATTATAGGAAATCAGTAATTCACTCAGTTCAAATAAATTCTTTATAGAATTAAATTATGATTTATTTGATTTAAATGGAGTGCATTTAATTCAAATAAACCATTTTTAATGAATAAGTTCGCGTTTCGTTGAATAATTAACAATATTTAAATGTAAATGTTTGATTATATGAAATAAATAATCCATTGATTTTAAATAAATTGTCTATAGAATTGACTGGACGATTTATTTAATTTAAATCGAGTTTATTCAATTCAAATAATCCATTTCTCGCTAATAAATTCGTTTTTTAAAATGAGAAAACATTCATTTATATTTTTTAAAAACAGTTTATTGTGAATAAAAATGCAACTAAAACTGCTTCATTTAAATAAATTGAAATGGACGGGAAATAATAAATTTTCATAAAAATGGATCTTCATTTCACGTAATTTCCAGGCAAAATGAGAGCTTCAAAAAATTTTCAATCAAATTCACCAAGATTTTTCATTCATCCACTGAATATGCACTGAGGGGGGGGGGGGACCCCACATTAAAAAAAATGACAATTAGATTGAATTTGAATGGCATGATAAAGCGCCGTTCTTCTCTCCCTCAATCTCTCTTCTCTATCAATCAAGTGAATGCACGGAAAACTGCAATGTGCCATTTTCTACCATTGCATGGGCTTAACGAGCTCCGCATAAGAATTCAAATGGCCTATTAACATAATTCAAATCTTCTTGTGCAATTTTATGTTTCCCCGAGTGAGATAATTAACCAGTAAAAGATTTTTACAACATCACAATAATATTCAGGGCGAAATAATTGAGAAAAAGTTGATTAATATAATCAAATGATTCATTCCACTGGGTTTCCACGTTCATTAAAACTTATTATCGGTTTTCCTCTCACTGAATCCATGGCCATGGCTTCGGCCTCTTTCCTGTTAATGGAAAATATCCCTGGGAATTATACTGGTTTTAATCCAACTTCATTCATTATTTCTTTATGATCATCAATAATTACTTCGAAAATTGAGAACTCTTGATAAGGGGACGAATTGTATGAAGAACATTCATTGTTGTAAAAAATTTCAAAATTTCAGAATTTTAAAATTGTAAAATGAAAAAAAATTATTTTTTTAAATAAAAAATTGAATATTACAATTTTGAATCTTATCTCCTCCTGTTACATTCGACCCATGCAAGGCCCTTATGACCCTTATAGCCCTTGATGAATAAATTTAAAATGAAAAATTAATTTTTCAAATAAAAAATTCATTTTTTTAACTAAAAAATTGAATATTACAATTTTGAATCTTATTCTCCTGTTACATTTGATCCTTGCATGGCCCTTATGACCCTTATGGCCCGTGATGAATAAATTAAAAATGAAAAATTGATTTTTTTAAATAAAAAATTCATTTTTTTAACTAAAAACTTGAATATTAGTATTTTGAATCTTCTCTCCTCCTGTTACATTCGACCCTTGCATGGCCCTTATGACCCTTATGGCCCTTATAAATGAATTTAAAATGAAAAATTAATTTTTTCTAATGAAAAATTCATTTTTTTATAAAAAATTGAATATTACTATTCGGAATTTTATCTCCTCCTGTTACATTCGACCCTTGCATGGCCCTGATGACCCTTATGGCCCTTATGAATGAATTTAAACTGAAAAATTAATTTTTTTAAATGAAAAATTCATTTTTTATAAAAAATTGAATACTCCAATTCTCAATTTGATTTCCTCCTCTAACATCGGACCCTTGCGTGGCCCTTATGACCCTCATAGACCTCATACCCGGTTTCATTCATTTTTTCCCGATGCTCATGAATAACTTCCAAACATTCGAATTCTTATTTCTAAAAAATCATGACGGAAATTCGTTTCCATTCATTCCTCGAAATGCCACCGCCCTTGATAATCTCACGTACAACCGGAATAACATAATTGGCACAATACCCCGCGAAAAAACAAATCGATACGAGTGATAACAAATCTTGGATTTACAGACCAATCGCAGGTCACGCAAACCTCTGTCCTGGTAGTATCAGTACGAAGCCCCAGGAGTTGGATACACTGCTGAGTACAGTGAAACACGAAATTCTACATGCACTTGGATTTTCCGTGAGCCTCTATGCATTTTATCGGGATGAGAATGGAGAGCCTCGTACACCCAGACGCAGTGAAACTGGAAAACCACCGTTGAATGAGAAGTAAGGGTTTTGGGAAATTGTTGAGGTGGGGCACAATGAATCATAAATTTTCGATATCTTCAAAGTGAACGACATGATGAACAATTCGAATTTTTAAAAAACTCCCATTTTTTATCAATATATTGTGTGTGGAAACCAGAATTCAAGTCAATCCATAACAAATTCTGGTAATTGGACTAAAATTGGACTAACATTCAATTTTTCATACAGATTCGACAAAATTGATATTCTTCCAAAAATAAATTTTTCAACGATCACTCAAAAAATTGTCATCGAAATGGAATTAGTCAGGGCTAAAAAAATTGATAACAACGCCCTCTTGATTCTCTCAGAATACGATGGGGGTCGCACAATTAGTTGCGGAGTTACAGCACATTGTTTATGCGATTTGAAAGAGAAAATGGGTTTTTTCATGATTACTGAAAGAATCATCAGTAATAGCAATTAAATCAGGGCTTGAAAAGTACATTTCAATGCCTTCTTAATCAAGTTGAAAAATTGTGAGAACAGCATCATTGCTTATCAAGTTACACAATACCGTCATGAGCTTTTTATATCAAAATCTCTATCTCTATTAAACTCAGGTACCAGTCTATTATGTTGAATACTTATTCATATTGATTCATGGTCCCGACTAACTTCTGACAGAACCTGCGTTAAACTCTGTCTAAATCCTGACTAAACCCTGACTAAATCCCGGCTCTACACTGATTAAACCTTGATTGAGCCTTGATTAAACCCGGACTGAAAACGAATTCGAGTCTTGAGAGGGTCTGAATGTAGAATTATTTGACAGAACGAAATAATGCGCAAAATTTTGATGACATTTCAATTGATGATAGTACTGTGACATGAAAAAATAGAAGAGAATAGTGAAATAAGAATTGCAAAAAAGAGAACCCATTCGGAAGCAAATTGCTAATTCAAAAAATGCCGTTGTTCACCTGTCTCCCCTTAAATAAATGTCATCTCTAAAATGCTAACATCATTAAAATTCTGGTCCTTGCCACCCTTTCACATCGACGATCGACTCGAAATTTCGCATCGTACCCCATTCCTCCCCCATTACTAAAGTTTCAACACGAACAAATCAAGCGAACGAATCTATTTGCAGACTTCAAACGCATCAATGGAGCGAGAGTACAATCAAAACTGTAGTAAGGCCACAGTGGCAGGTGCGCGGAGGTACTGTTGAGAGATCGATGCAAATGATGGTTACGCCGCGAGTTAAGGAGGAAGCTCGTGCACATTTCGAGTGCCCTCATTTAGAAGGGGCTGAACTCGAGGATCAGGGTGAAGATGGTACTGCTCTAACACACTGGGAGAAGAGGGTATTCGAAGTGAGTTTTCCATCAATTGGACCGTAATATCGAGCTGCATAAAAGGCATAACAGCCGGTTTTATGATTCTAGAACGAAGCTATGACCGGCACTCACACACAAAATCCAGTTTACTCGCGAATAACTCTGGCACTAATGGAGGACACTGGGTGGTACAGCGCTAATTATTCAATGGCCCAGGAGCTCAGCTGGGGACGAAAATTGGGCTGTGAATTCGCTATGAAATCCTGTAAAGAGTGGATGTCGTTGAGGACCGCCAGGCACTCGTGAGTATTCTGTTGAAATTCTTGGGGATGTTTATTTTTCTTTGTGAAGGTGAATTTGGAATGTTCTTTTGAATTTTTTTTAATGAATGCAAATAAACACCCGATGAATGGAATTTTTTTTATCATTTGAATTGGAAGATGATAATGAAAATAATGAGGAGTATTTGTGCTTGGAATAATTTTAATACTTCTGAAAAAAATTGAGATTATGGCATTTAATTGAATAAAGGAATTAGATTGAATGAGGATCAAAATTCAATATCAAAATTCTTACTCGTATCTCCTTGGATATTCCATAAAATTTTGAAATTTTCAAAGATTGTTGATATTTTAAAAGTTGCATAAATTTTTTGAATCTAAAGAATCTGATATTTTCCAAAATTCACAAAATTTTGAAAATTTTAGAAATTTTAGAAATTCAGAAAATAAAGTCGGCCCTGACTGACACAGAACGTGTAAATAAAGCCCTTGCAAATATTTTCTTTTCATTCCGCTCTCAATCAGAACGGAAAAAACAATGAAGTGAGTACAGCAGGAATATCCAATGCAAACATGTAATATTTGAATTACCGTAACAATATACAATTACAGAGGCAAATCGATCTATCCCTTCTGCAACAAAGTGAAACACGATCCTCTGCACACAGTGTGTACGGACGATAGAAGCTCCGTGGCCCTTTGCAATTTAGTCAATCATCCTCAGCCTCTGCCAAAAAAATATCAGGTAAATTGGAATTTCTCCTTACTAATCACGACCAGCAATAACGTACGATTACCCCAAAACATTTGCATTTCAGAATTTCGACCAAATACCTCACGTGACACCGGGCATGGAGGAATCGTACGGTGGCTCTGTTAATTTGGCGGATTACTGTCCCTTCATTCAGGAATTTGCATGGAAGGCAGATGAAATTGTTGTCAGGGGATCGCACTGTCTCTACGACGAAAATAATCCCCGTATGTTTATCCTCATGTTACATGTCGTTGTGTACGCGATATTATCCCAAAGCATAGTTCTGAACATTTCACCTGGATGATTAGACGTGGGGCGAATGTGACAGGAGGGGATAAACCTCGTCTGTGACGCAAAATGCAATTTTGAAATTTGTACAGAAATTTTTGAAATTTTGAAATTTAACGGAATGGGGTGAGGGACAAAATTCAATAATGAAATTCTGATTATTCTCTTTTGTTAACATTTCAAAAATTTCAAACATTTCAGAAATTTTAGAAATTTGAGAATTTTTCCAAAAATTAAAAAGAAATTAAAAATCATGGAAATAAAAAAAATCCGAAATTTCACATTTCAAAAATTGAAAAAATTGAAAATTTTTAGAAATCTGAAAAGAAATTTTAAAATTTCTGAAATTTTTCAAAATTTTCAAAATTTCAAAAACTAAAATTTTTCACAATTAAAAAAATTGCCATAATTTTAGAACTCTCAAAATTTTTACAAAATTTAAAAATTGGTGGAATTTCAAAAGTTTAAAAGATTTTGAAAATTTAAAAAATAAAAAAAATCTAAAATATGAAAGAAAAGGGTCAGGAGGGTCAACTATAACAGGAAATGAGAGTCAAAATTATGGAATTGAATTTTCGAAAAAAAATCTTATATTTTTTAAACTCATTTGTTTTAATTTTCTAAATCCCTGCATTTTGAAAATTTTTAAAACCTCTGAAATTCTGTGTTCATTCATAACATTTTTGCTGCGCGACAAATACGCAGATGTCCACCAGCCCCCGAACTAAATTGATAACCTTCAGTAAATACTCCCAGAAGGATGAGAAATAAAATATACGTCCTCCCTTTAGATATTCGTCTGTCCTTTTTTGATACGACATTCACCATTATTGATATCCATTTTTTTCCGAGTCCATCAATCACGTATGATAAATCGATTGTCCCCCAGATCCCGAGAAGAATTTCGCCCTGGAGCATTACGGCCGCCACTCGAAGTGTTTTGAACATACGAACGACATGTGGGAGGAGAGGACGTGTAAGCAGGCGAGACAGTGGCAGCATTGGGGGTCTGGGTGTTATCGATATAAGTGCGAAGGGGGAAGACTGCATATACTGGTACGTAAGCTGAATCCATAATGTACCTCGCTTTCCATTCATCCGTAAATCAATTGAGGTATTTTTCGTGGAATTGGTAATATTGATGTTGCAGGTGGCGAATCATACATACACGTGTTACCATGCTGGTCAGGAACTTGCGATAAGGATTATTCAGAGTGGGTGGCTCCACAAAGGGGCCATAATATGCCCCCCCTGCAGAGATATCTGTCAGGTAGACTTTCAGTGCATTTATCAGATGTTAAGATGACGTATCGTCTCGACGACCTGAGAATGTAATGTTTGTTTATGATTTCCAGGCGGAACTTCAGGCTAAGGGAGAATGGTGCAAGCCCGGCGACGAGCACCCTCCAGCAACATTTTATCACAGAGATATTTTAGCCTGTGGCTGCAATTCCCTGTCAATCTCTTGTATAGTACTTTTAATTACCATCACTGCTACTCTCATCACCAGATGATCTGGCAATGGTATTTGGTTTTCATAACTTCTTTCATGTATCATGTGACGTAACTGGTGTCATTCGACGCGAATGGACGCTTGTCACATTGGTTTTTGGTTCTGCACTGGTGGCACTATAACATAAGGTATTATTTCAGTCGTATTCCAATTCGTCCGGAATTTCATATGAACTGAGATCGATGAGATCAATTTTGTTGGAGAATTGAGGAGGGTATTAGGGGGTCCAGTGGTCTCTTTGTCTCTGAAATTTTCACGGTGAATTGTGTAATTGTATTATTCTCATGAATTTGTTTGTTGCGAGTATAATGCGGAGCGTGAGATCAATTTTTATATGTACATTTTTTCGTGAGGATGAATTATTGAGCATTTTATTTAGATGATTTAATCATTTGTCTGTTGAAACATATTATTATCTGCCTCTCGCAGTCATCCTTGAGGCTAATCAGTTGCTACAAGTTTATTGTACATAAGTGATAAATAATTCCCATAATTTCAATTCACATTCCTCATGATTTATTTTATCCCAGTGGTAGGGCTTTATTTTTGAAGTCGTGGTGCTGCAATTCAATATCATATCGTCGATTATTCTTCACGATAATACCGGAAACAAGTGTAATTGCAGAATTATGATTTCTCAATTCATTCAAATGTATGAATTTAAAGAGAAAATACACATATATTAGGATTAATTACAATGTAAATTATTATAATGAAAAATAGAACAGTGATGAAATGTCATCTGATGTCGATCTTTAAAACATCAGAGTACAAGTGATTTTTATTCTTAAATCAATAATGTTGAAACACTAGTGATAATAATGAACAAAAAATATGTAAATAGTTTATTAAGAAAGAATTTGAAAAAATGACACAATTCGTATCCAATATTTCTCATCAAATTTAAAATGTTGAGCAATTCAATTTTTATTTCCCTCATCGTTTCAATTGTGAAATTATCGATAAACATGAGATTATTGAAAGTTCTACATCAATTTTTGTAAATAATCATTGAGAAAGACTGGAAAGTATTCTGCATTTGTTACTCAATCAAACTGAAATTATTTTAAAAATCTATTTATCATTGTTTAATGTGTGAATTTCATTTCGAAATATTACTTTTCAAATTTTAATCACGAATCGAAGATGAAAAAGAATGATTAAAGAATGCATGAGCATGAAATGTAAAATGAAAACATTCACTCAAGAAGCAAATAATTGTAATTCGTGAATAAGAAAACCCCTCAGAACGAGTAATGGATTGTGAAGAGTGAATTTCCTGTAAAAACGTCAAGAGTGAGTATGAGCGACAGCCTGCACCATTCGAAATAATTTTGACATGCGCAAAATCTACATTCCATTAAAGTGCAAGAGAGCGTGTTGTGCCATCTTCGTAGAATTTTTTAAACTTTAATAAACAAGATGAAAAAATGTATTATGTATAAATTTTGCGCATACACGTCAAATGTTGAGACGTTTTTTACCAAACAAAGAAATGTAAACAATTTAAATAAATGAGGTATAAGTAAGACAGAAATTGTGTTCATTGATCCCATCAGATGGACAGTATTTTTTTTAAAGAAAATTCAATCATTTTCTTAATAAAGAAAACAGAATTGAATACCATTCTATGAAACATGAATAAACGAATCATAATTGTCCAAATCATTTGGGTCAGAGGAAAATAGAATAATTCTACTTTCGTAATATTGCGTTTACTAAGGTTTTCTTTGAACAAAGTCGATTAGAATTAATAGCTAGAATTATGAGATTATCTCACATTTTTTACGTTAAGGATAGGAGAATCTGAACGCAATATAGTGAAAATGATGATCGATTTTTTCACTTTGAACAAATAATATTAATATCCAAATACAAAACTTCTGATATGAATAAAAAGAAGCTGTGACTCAATATTCCAAATGAAGTTTTAATTTTTAATTTGGTGCTGAAAACACGAGATGACAATATTCTAAGCACGGAATTATATTGATGAGATGAACAACAGATTAATTGAATTACCGTGTGAACTAACTAAAAATTGATAACAGTGTGGGCACGCACTTTTACCAGAGTATCAACAAACATTGAATTCCAGAAATTCACACTCTAAAGTGTGTTCTAGAAGGAATTGAATTGTAATTATGATTAAAATCTTATCCAGTGAGCACAGAAATTAGAACATGGGCAGATCATTTATTGCAATATGAAAATTTAACAGCTGATAAATTGCGGCATATGATTATCATCCGTCCCATTGTTTTTACAATGATCATAATTACAAACAATTATTACCTGATATCCCCATTAATTTACCTGCAAGTATACGAATTTATTAATTTCTACCCAAAATCGCGTTAAAACTCACGAAAAAAGTTCTCAAAAAATTTTATTTGAACCGCCTTATTTTTCTGAATACATTATCGTCCAATCCCTACGTAATTACTACCGTTGTTATCACAAAGCCTATCTCCAAGTGGAAATCAATAAAATATCATTACTTAAATTGAGCATTTAATTAGCCACACCCCATTTACATCATCCAAAGTATAAACTCCGTCAATGTACATCGCAGCGCAAACCCCATCAACATGAGCTCAGCAAGTTTCAAAATAAATCTCCTCACCTTCCGAGTGACTCAAAAAGTTTTACTATTAATGGGCCTTGCGCCTTACACCGTCACCATCGAAGCCCCTCCCGCGAAGGAATCCGCATCGCCCATCAAATTCTCATTTTCAAAAAGAGGATGTGTCTATAACATTGCATTAGTCATACTAATAATCATAACAGTGATCACGTTCGTCCCAGAAATACTTCAATTCGAGCATCCCAATTACGGTCCCGTTGTGAAGTGCATCGACATCACCCTTATCATAATCGGCAACACAATCGCAGTAACTACTATTCTGATCTGCTGCAACTATCAACAGAATATTGTGGACATTGGTAATCAGCTGGGGGAATTTCACCAGAAATTTCAGGTCAAATCGTCGCAAAAGTGCAAAAGTGAATTAACAAATTGCGAGTACTCTGTGATAGTCTTCATCTTCTCACTGTTTTCCATCGGGTTGGTGATCGCTAGTTTTTTCCTATATCAATCTCTCGTAATTTTATCGTCTCTCCCCTGTGCGATAATTTCCGCCAGTTTCATCGTTAAATACAGTTTGATCATCAAAATTCTTAAGGGAATGATGAAATCCATGAATGAAGCGATCTGTCAAATGGACAAGTGTCTCATAGTGTTCCCAGAGGACTCATTCTTCCCAGAAAACATTGGGAATCCCCGGTTAATCGTGCGGAATTTGGCCGCTGTGAGACAAGCGCGCGCTGTCGTCTGCAAAATTTCTTGTCAGATTGCCGACATTCATGGGCTACCAAGTTTGTCCATCATTTTCTACGCTTGTTGTGGGTGCGTTAGCGCAGTCTACTTCCTCATAACTAATTTCATGATTCAACAGAGATTGTTTTTGAACGTGGCGTCAATGACTGGTATTCTATGGATTCTGTTGATCATGTATCCGATTGTCCTTTTGAGTGAGACTGTCAAGAGATTCAATGCCGAGGTGATTATCCGTATTAATTCTTTATGCTTTCCTCGATGATTTTGATGATTTTTCTTGCAGATGGAGAGAACAGCTGGTCTTATTTATGATTTTCGGGGAACTAGGGGATTGAATAAGGACATCATTTATGAGGTAATTATGCGGAGATTGTTTATCGATGATTTCTTGATTGTTATTTTGGTTTTTCAGTTGAACGATTTTGCTGTTGAGTTGCTACACAGAAAAGTTGTGTTCAGTGCTTACGGATTTTTTCCGCTGGATTGTACTTTACTTTATTCAGTAAGAATAGTTGATTAGTGTGGTCGTTCCTAGGGGGATGATCTATTGTTATTGGTTGGTCGCAAGTTGATCGTTGATCGATTTATTGTCGGCAGTTTATCAAGATCGATGATCAATGAGTGGTCAATCATTGGTCGATTGTTGTCGATTGTGGGATCATTGTTGATCACTGGTCGCTTGACCGTCAATCAATAGTTGATCGATTGATAATCGGTTGTAAGTCGGTCGATGGTTGTTGGAGGCCATCACTGGTCGATTCATTGTTGATCACTGGTCGTTTGCCCGTCAATCAGTCGTCGATCGGTAATTTGTCGTAAGTCAGTCGATGGATGGTCGATTCATTGTTGATAACTGGTCGGTTGACTGTCAATCAATCGTTGATCGATTGATAATTGGTCGTAAGTCGGTCGATGGTTGTTTGAGGCCATCACTTGTCGATCGATGGTCGATTCATTGGTGATCGCTGGTTGTTTGGTCTTCAATCAGTCGTCGATCGCTGGTCGGTCATCAACTGGTCGGAAATCGGTCGATAGTTATTAGAGGTCAATCAGTGGTCGATACTTGGTCGATCAATTGTCGATCACCGGTCGTTTGACTGTCCATCAGTTGTCGGTCGTTAGTCGACCCACCGGAATATGCTCAGATTTGAGAACGAATAAGAATTTCATATCGAATATTTTCCTCTTAAAGATATTTGGGATGGTTGTGACGTATCTGATAATCCTGCTGCAGTACAAACCTCTTGATGTCTCAACACATTAAAACAGAATGACAGCTCAATTCTATCCATTTATAAGATATCATTTTTGAAAATTGCGTGATCACAAATTTTCCCGCCAAAACTTCCTTACCGATCCGTCTTCGTCAGCCAGGAATTCCTTTTATCGACATGTGTCAACGATAACATGTCTATCATTGCTCCTTGATTACCAACGACGAGTTTAAAAGCAAAATCTCGGCGGAAAAAACTGTCACCGGGCCAAACATCAGCTGACGAGACACCCAAATAAAAATCAGTATTGCAGTCGTATGCGTCACATTTCATAATGAATCCCATCGTGAGGTCTTGCACAAATTTGGTGAGTGAATTATTTCAAAGCTTTTTCTCTATTCATTCGTGGAAGTAGAACGTGTCTAATAATTTTTTTCAGGTTAAGCCCAGCAGCTTTCTGAGAGCAATAACAACTGGAAATGTGACTTCAGCTGGATTTGATGATCTGCATCATCCGGAGGGTCATGAGCCGGGTATCCCTCCTTACGTGGAGCGTGAAGCCGAAAATGTTGATTTGAAACGCGCTAGGTATTTTTTAATAAGATAGGACATATATTTTTTTTTATATTTTCGTTTTTTTTCAGTTGTTTTACTAAAAAGTTTTGGTAATGTGATAGAATACCCTCTCCATTTGTTTGAAATCAAATTCAAAATTTCCTACAGTTAAATATTAATAAGAAATATTGAGAATATTTTACTTCAAATAAAGACTTCTGCCAAAATGTCAAGAACTAATAAAACGGCCAAACGTCACACCTGAAAAAATTTAATCATGATTATCTTACCTCTATGGCCACTCTCATCACGAGAATAATATTTTTTCCAGATTAATCTATCAATCCCGTAAACGTGGAATGCTGGAGAACGGTCTTCTCCTGAGTACCTTCGCCAAAAAGTACCTGAATGAATTCGACGATCACAAGCTCAGCCTATACGATCGTCTAATTAACATCCCCTCCAACGACTGGGACATCTTCTACTGGGCGGTGGGTGTCAAACCAACCCCCGAAGAATTCAACAACGAAGTGATGGACCTCCTGAAGAAGCACGTGAAAAACGACGACAGACAATCGCGAATAGTCCAGCCCGATCTCTACTAAATACCCCAGTCAACACATAGTATTTATTCTTTCACTAGAATGTATCTTTATTCATTAGGTAGAAAAATATACAACATTGAGTCTTAAAATATAATCGAACAATCCCCATCTACTATTGTACACATCAACTCTTGGTCTTCGCTAAACTTCCAAAATTATCTGTATTCAACCGACTCTTCCAAACAAATAACGAACGAAAAAAAATGAGAGCTCCGACGATCCTGAATTCAAAGCGACAGACACCCCAAAATCGCTTTCATCTTACACATCACACCTCGAGCCCCACTATCTCATAAGACGACAACTAAATAAACCAGAGTCAACAAATACCACTGATCCTCTCACTATGACATATCTTTATTCATTAAGTAGAAAAATATAAAACATTGAGTCTTAAAATATAATCGAACAATCCCCATCTACTATTGTACACATCAACTCTTGGTCTTCGCCAAACTTGCAAAATTATCTTTATTCAACTGACTCTTCCAAACAAATAACGAACGAAAAAAAATTGAGAGCTCCGACGATCCTGAATTCAAATCGACAGACACCCCAAAATCGCTTTCATCTTACACATCACACCTCGAGCCCCACTATCTCATAAGACGACAACTAAATAAACCAGAGTCAACAAATACCACTGATCCTCTCACTATGACATATCTTTATTCATTAAGTAGAAAAATATAAAACATTGAGTCTTAAAATATAATCGAACAATCCCCATCTACTATTGTACACATCAACTCTTGGTCTTCGCCAAACTTGCAAAATTATCTTTATTCAACTGACTCTCCCAAACAAATAACGAACGAAAAAAGAATTGTGAGCTCCGACGATCCAGAATTCAAATCGACCCATACCGCAATGGATCCGCGAGGTACTGTTTATTCTGCGTGAAATCAACGAGTCCCGGTCCCTTCGGCTGCGCCTTTCCCCTGGCCGCCCTCCCCCCTCTCTTCCCCGAGTACCGCCCCCTGCCTGAACCAGAAGTATTACGTTTGTACCTTTTAGCAGCATTCCCCTTGGCCCCAAAACTCTTTCTTTTCCTACCTCCACCGGACCCAGCAGTCGAGCTAGTCGCCGCTGACCAGCCGTCCTCAAAATCGCTCTCGTCATTGACCTCCTCCTCCTGCGCAGCTTCGATAGCCTCCAGCACCGCCTTCTTCTCCGCAAAATCCTTCAGAATATGCAGCAACGCTTTCCCAATCTTCTCGAAATTGGACTCCGTCACGTGAGGGATCTGCAGCATAGCTTCCTTGGTTGTCGGCATCTGTTGGCTCATGGCCCTGACGGCAATGGGGTTCATCACCGAGGTAGCCGACACCTCTATGGCCCCCGCATACCCCTTGATATCCCTCATGAGGGCGGCAAAACACTCGTCCTGCAGATTCTTCATATCCGTATTCCCCGGTTTCGTAGAGCTACTCACAGTAACCGTCAACTGAGCTTTAGTCGACTGCCTCATGGGGAACATGATCTTGTCGTTCGACCTCATGAACTCCCCCGAGTGCTTCGTAAGTCTGAGATAAGCCGCCGTCATATCGTTCTTGATGACCATCTCCTCCTCCAAAAGCCCATCAACCACCAATTTATGAATCAACCTCTCAACATCGCTCTTGTTCCAGGACTTCCCCCTCCCGTAGAGCGCAAGTTTGTTAGTCCCCGAGTCCCTGATCTTCTTGAGATCAGCCCCCTTGAACACATCCCCCAGTTGAATAGCTGTGATGTTCCCCCGGGTCTTCGAGATGTCTCGGACAGCCGTGATGATGGCCTTCACGTCCTCAGTGACGTCGATTTCTGTAAAGGTGTCGGTGTTCCTGCAGTTGTCGCAGATGGCCCCCCTGACAGCCCCACACTTGGACCGATCGAACTTCTCCCCGAAGTAATTCAACTGCAGCGATCTCCGACAGTCCGTCTTGTTCTCGCAGAACGCCACCATCTTGTAAAGATTCTCCATGTGGGTCTCGTAGACGTCCGCCGGTGGCCGATCCAGCTGCATCATCTTCCGGAGTCTGTGGACGTCTGCGTAGCTATAGAAGAGGATGCAGTCCGAGCTCTCGAGGTCACGACCAGCTCGTCCACTCTCCTGATAATACCCTTCTATGGACTTTGGTATGACAGCATGAATGACAAAACGAACATTCGGCTTGTCGATCCCCATGCCGAAGGCTATAGTGGCGCAAACGACCTTGATCTCCTCGGCAATCCACCTCCCCTGCACCTCCGACCTCTTGTTATCCCCCAGACCCGCGTGATAGCTCATCGCTTTGATTCCGTTCATTCTCATCTGGTCAGCGTAATCATCGCACTCTTTCTTAGACAGACAGTACACAATGCCGCACTCGTTCTTGTACTTCTCCTTAATCAGCGCTATGATCTTTGGGATTCCCTCTTTTCCCTTTTTCTCGGCAATCGTGTACTTCAGGTTAGGTCGGTTGAAGCTTGAGAGAAACCACTTGGGATTGGTCATTCCCAGTTGATGGAGAATGTCAGTTCTGACGCGAGGTGTCGCCGTCGCGGTCAGCGCCATCACCGGCACCTGGGGGTACTTGTTTCTCAGGACCTTGAGCTTTTTGTAATCGGGACGGAAGTCGTGGCCCCACTGGCTCACACAGTGCGCCTCGTCAATGACGAATCTAGAGAGCAGCTTCAATTGATAGAGACGAGTGAGAATTGACATGAATTTCTCGGAGGCAGCGATTTTCTCCGGCGTTACGTAAAGCAACTTGAGACTGGGATTTTCCAGAGCTAGCTCCCTGTAAACCCCGTTCATGTGTTTCTCAGAGGCGCCCCCTAGCATGTGGGCGGCTGGCACGTCCAGCGACACGAGTTTCTGCACCTGATCGTTTATCAGACTCTTCAGGGGGGAAATCACTATTGTGATTCCCCTTGTGAGAAGTGCCGGCAGTTGGTAACAGAGAGACTTGCCGCCACCTGTCGGCATGAGGATGAAGCAATCGTGATTCAACATGGCGGCGTTTATGGCTTGCAGCTGATTCGGCCTGAAGTCGAAGAGTCCAAAGGTCTTTCTGAATATCTTGAGCATTTCCGGGGAGTGGGAGTAGGCGAGGCCGTCGAAGTCCCCCGTCACTCCGTCGTTATGGACCTGCCCCATAAAATCCCCCATTTCGAAGATATCTTTTGCAGATCTCTTGCTTGTATCGGACCTTGAAGACGAGGCGGTGGAGATTTGAGAGCTCTTCGGAGGGTTCTTGTCCTCGTAGGCAAACGCCACGGAGGGAAACCTCTCCACTTGCTCGGAGTTCAATCGCTCTGGCTTAGACTTGACTTCGGGCAGCTCTGGGGAATCCCCTGGGTACTGAAAGCTGGTGCTGACGTCAGCAAGATCCACAGACATGTGCTTCATCATCTCGTAGGCGCGAATCTCCTCGTCGATGTCGATTGTTGGTTTTTTGACTGGAGTCTCCTCTCTGGGGGCTGGAGTGGAGAACTTCCTCTCCGGTTTCCTCGGGCTGGGAGCCGTCTGGGGGGACTCGGGGGTCTTCAAGGGCTGACGCTTCTCCCAGAGGGCCTCCAGTTGCTGCTTCGTCTGGGGCGCCATCTGGGCTTTCACTGGTCGCTTCACCTGGAAGCCGCTCTTCTTCACTGGCGCTGGTGATGGTGATGGGGAATCAAGCCCTGGCCTTCTGGAGGTGCCCTCTGGGGTCAGGGTCCCGTCGCTCTCTGGCTCGAATCTTGGAGACACTGGGGTCAATGGAGATGCCCTCTTGCTCTCTGCTTTCACCACGAAACCGTTGACCCTCGTGTCCTTCAGCTTGCAGGCCTCACGATTCTCTGATGATGTCGAAGGAAAGTACGAGGACATGTCATCGTCACTCGGGTAGTCGTCGACTGAGCTCTGAGCAACAACTGCTGTGTTCCTCCTCATCGTCTTGGTATCACTCAACTTTGGGTTCTCGAATCTGGATAAGGCTAGTGGTCGCTTTATGGGGGATGGCTCGAGCTCATCCTCGGTGGGGAAATCGTCTTCCAATACTGGTTTTTGGGCTTTAGGCTTCATCGGGGAAGCCTCGATATCCTGACTGCTGTCGTTCAATGGTGTCTTGCCCTTTGTATTCAGGTCGACTGACTCCAGCTGCTTGCTGACACGACGAGACTTCGCTTTCACGTGCTGTCGGAGGATTCTCAGTTCGCTGAAGACTTTTGCGTCGAACTGAGGAAATTTCTCCAGCACCTGCGTGGGGATCTTCTCCATGGCTGTGTAGAACTTGTCCAGGATCTCGATTTCGAGGCCTTGGAGACTGGTCTTCTGGTCCTGGAGGTGGGAAGCCTCGGTGGGGGTGGATGTCATGGCTGGGTTCTTCTTTACGGAGGCGATCCAGGGGGTCAGCTTCTGGTCCAGTCCCAGGGGCGTCAGGTTCACCTTGGGGTCTGGACCTTTCCAACGGGGACTCCTTGGTGATGACTCGTGGGGTCGAGGCTGGGGCTTCTTGGGGGTTAACTGCCTGGGGGAGTCGGTGGGGCTCTTCTTGGGTGGGGACTTCTTTGAAGTTGGGATGTCCTCTTCGTCTGAGGAGTCCTCGAGGAATCTGGGTCGCACTTGCCTTGGTTGCGGTCTAATAATGGGATATTCTGTCTTCACGTCTTTCTTGGCGGAGTTTAACTTTAGGGAGAGGGACTTGAGCTTTAGGGAGGGCTTCTTTGGAGTGAATTTATTAGAGTCTTGAGGGGTCTGGGTCTCGTCGGAGATCGAGACATCATTTGGTTTAGGCTTTGAGGGCTCCATTGGAGGGGTGCAGTTCTCCTTTTCACTGTCGATTTTTGAGGAGCCCTCCAGGGGACGATCCTCCAGGGAGTCGTCTATGTAGATTGGCTCGGACTGTCCTGAATTATTTTTTCTGGCCTTCTGCGGGGAGGTGAAGGACGAGTCTGTCGAGTGCTGGAGTGAATATGAAATAGATGATGGACGAAATTGTTATTCGTCTCCAGAGTTTGTATCAAGGATGTAGGGTCGTGGGAAATGTGGAGAAAAGAGTAAGCAGCAGTAGAGGGGTTTTAATGACAAATGCCAGTTTACGTTCTACTGGTTTCCCCGATCAAAATTGATTAGAGTGAGTCAAGATTGTCAAGGGATCCCAATGTCAGTGGTCACGAAGACGTGAATCATGCTTTATTCGAGTGTCAAATTCACTCCAAACACTGACCAAAATTAAAGTAGCTTATCCTTCGGCCGGGCTACGCTGTACTTTTGGATATTTTCAGTTTTTAAATTTCTCAACTAAATTGCATGGAAAAAATTTGAAAAAATTCATACCCAGTCAGTATTATCTAAATTAAATTTCGTAAAATATTTATATATTTTCAAACATTTCCCTTTTATAAATAAATAATAAAACTTGCTTGCAAAACGGTGGATTATTTTCTATGAGGTGTCAAAAAAATTATTGATTTTAATCTTTGATTACAAGGGAAATGTTGATTTTCACATAAGACACTGGGTTAAATCCTGATTTTTAAACATTTCTTCTTTGAATAACCAAAACGATAATTAAATTGAGAAAAAATTAGAATTCCGAATCTAATTGATTTTTCTGCAATTTTTTTGCAGTTTTCAATAATCTTCGAATTTGCCGTAAGGGTAGAGCTACTTTAATGGAAAGAATTGCTAAATGTGCTGCCTTCCCAGTGCACATTAACTGCATATTATTATCCATTGACCCCAGGACCATAACGTAGTGACTAACCGAATTCCCCAAGAAAAGTGAATTGAAAATATGAAGGAGCATTTAAGCGAAAAAAAGGGAATAGTTGGATAACTAAGATAGACTTCAAATGTATACGAATAAATAATGTATGTAACCATGTTTTTAGCCAACAAATTCAAAAACTAGAGTTTTCTTTCTCCACATTTGTCACGACTTCCGTAATAGATTATGGTGGGGAGTTAATTGGGAGGGGTACATACAATTGATATAATTGAATCTCGCTTTTCGACGGCTTCATCGGGACCATAATCGAAGGAATCCTCACGCATTAGAGAATCGCAAGCCATGGCTGTTTCTTCGAGTTTGGTGGATCCATTGGCGATGTCGCTGTGAACCGTGGAATATGCAAGCGTAAAGGGTGGAATTCGAAAAAGTGATTTTATGGAGAAAAATGAAAATTTTTTACTTCAGTTTCTTAAATTTTTTTTTAAAAAGACTAAATCAATCCCAATCTCTCAAGGGTGTTCTCTATTTTTGCTGGACTTCTAGTTACAAACATGTCCATGCAGAGCAAGCCAGCAATTTTTCCATCACAAGAGTATTTTATAAATAATTGGGAAACAGGAGAAAGAAATGAGCACATGAACTAGTAAATATCCATTTCCTTTCAGTTTCAGAAACAGGAATTCAAGAATATTTTGTCAACCAAAATAATGAACTTTGGATAATTATTTTGGAGGATATCTCATGGGATTGTTCCCAGCTTTGAAAATTACTTGGCGATCAAAAACCAGTGAAAACATGAAATTTTCTTTCCATCAAAGTTTCACACTTCTTCATTCTAAAAAAAAGAATTGAAAAGACTAAATGTCAATGCCAATCTCTCTGGGGTGTTCTCTATTTTTGCTGGGCTTCTAGTCACAAACATGTCCATGCAGAGCAAGCCAGCAATTTTTCCATCACAACAGTATTTTATAAATAATTGGGAAACAGGAGAAAGGAATGAGCACATGAACTAATAAATATCCATTTCCTTTCAGTTTCAGAAACAGGAATTCAAGAATATTTTGTCAACCAAAATAATGAACTTTGGATAATTATTTTGGAGGATATCTCATGTGATTTTTCCCAGCTTTGAAAATTACCTGGCGATCAAAAACCAGTGAAAACATGAAATTTTCTTTCCATCAAAGTTTCCCACTTCTTCATTCTCAAAAAAAAAAAAAAATTGAAAAGACTAAATGTCAATGCCAATCTCTCTGGGGTGTTCTCTATTTTTGCTGGACTTCTAGTCACAAACATGTCCATGCAGAGCAAGCCAGCAATTTTTCCATCACAACAGTATTTTATAAATAATTGGGAAACAGGAGAAAGGAATGAGCACATGAACTAATAAATATCCATTTCCTTTCAGTTTCAGAAACAGGAATTCAAGAATATTTTGTCAACCAAAATAATGAACTTTGGATAATTATTTTGGAGGATATCTCATGTGATTTTTCCCAGCTTTGAAAATTACCTGGCGATCAAAAACCAGTGAAAACATGAAATTTTCTTTCCATCAAAGTTTCCCACTTCTTCATTCACAAAAATAAAAATAAGCAATTGAAAAGTTTAAATGTCAATTCTAACCTCTCTGGCGGGTCCTCAATTTTCCCTGGAATTCTAGCGGCAAACATGTCCCCACAAATTTGTAAATCTCCTCCAACAGACGCCAATTTACCTCTCAAACTCGGCATTCAATTCACATAACTAAAACCGCGATAATTAACGTCTTCATTTCTCCCGCAATACACTTCACTCACGGGGGGAGGGGGAGTTCGTTTCTACAATTTCAAGATGGACTCAGTCCGTTTTGGAGGCGTTCTAGGGAAAGTGGCGTCAGTACCGGAGGCGGTGGAACGACTGGAACGGATGGGCGCGAAAATTTGTGGTCACATTCTCGGACGGGCAGGGAAGCGATTTTGCTCGTTTTACGTCGACATAAAATCGTAAATTTCAACCAATGACAGTCCTGAATTCGGAATACTAAACTAGGATTGCTTGAAATTTATGATTTTATGTCGACATAAAACGAGCAAAATCGCTCCCCAGATTCTGATGTTATGTGGTCAAACAGGGCTCGATATTGCAGATGTCCTCTGAAATAGCCTTACCAATCGAACTTTCTAGTGCAGCGGGACGTTGAGAGACGGCGGGATTATTCTCATTTTAAGCGGAATTACAAACTGAATCAAACTAGATCAATAGGTTGTCAGCCGGAAACTATTATTAATAAACAAATGACGATGATAAATCACTTGTAATTCGTCAGCAGATGAATGAAATGCATTTTTCAGTGTTTAAGGATTACTCAATTGATTAGTAATTTTTAAAAACTAACGGAGTACTAATTGAGAATCAACATTCACTTGACAAAAAAAAGAATTCGATTGATTTGAATTAAATTCGATTTTGCCGAAAGTCGACTTTCCCCCTGGAAAAATCCGAGATCTGACCCTTGATCCAGGTGAAAAAAAATTTGTTTGAAGATGAAATATCCAAAAAAACGAAACAACTCCTACTGGAGAATGTTCCTAAGGACTCCCTCAATCCCTCAAAAAATTCCCACCCCCCTGGGAAACTTACTTGAGGGTAATACTAGGGTGAAAAGCTATTTTTTTGCGATTTTTAGACGAAAAAAAATTTTTTGAACACAAACTATCCAAAAAAACAAACCATTTCTATTGGAGAATGTTTCTAAGGACTCCCTGAATCCCTTAAAAGAATACCAACCCCCTGGGAAACGTATTTGAGGGTAATACTAGGGTGAAAAGTTATTTTTTTGCGATTTTGACACGAAAAAAAAATTTTTGAACACGAAATATGCAAAAAAACCAAACAACTTCTACTGGAGAATGTTCCTAAGGACTCCCTCAATCCCTTAAAAAATTCCCATCCCCCTGGGAAACTTACTTGAGGGTAATACTAGGGTGAAAAGCTATTTTTTTGCGATTTTGACACGAAAAAAAAATTTTTGAACACGAAATATGCAAAAAAACCAAACAACTTCTACTGGAGAATGTTCCTAAGGACTCCCTCAATCCCTTAAAAAATTCCCATCCCCCTGGGAAACTTACTTGAGGGTAATACTAGGGTGAAAAGCTATTTTTTTGCGATTTTGACACGAAAAAAAAATTTTTGAACACGAAATATGCAAAAAAACCAAACAACTTCTACTGGAGAATGTTCCTAAGGACTCCCTCAATCCCTTAAAAAATTCCCATCCCCCTGGGAAACTTACTTGAGGGTAATACTAGGGTGAAAAGCTATTTTTTTGCGATTTTGACACGAAAAAAAAATTTTTGAACACGAAATATGCAAAAAAACCAAACAACTTCTACTGGAGAATGTTCCTAAGGACTCCCTCAATCCCTTAAAAAATTCCCATCCCCCTGGGAAACTTACTTGAGGGTAATACTAGGGTGAAAAGCTATTTTTTTGCGATTTTGACACGAAAAAAAAATTTTTGAACACGAAATATGCAAAAAAACCAAACAACTTCTACTGGAGAATGTTCCTAAGGACTCCCTCAATCCCTTAAAAAATTCCCATCCCCCTGGGAAACTTACTTGAGGGTAATACTAGGGTGAAAAGCTATTTTTTTGCGATTTTGACACGAAAAAAAAATTTTTGAACACGAAATATGCAAAAAAACCAAACAACTTCTACTGGAGAATGTTTCTAAGGACTCCCTCAATCCCTCAAAAAATTGCCAACCCCCTGGCAAATGTACTTGATGGTAGTACAGGTGAGAAAACTCACTCACAATATTGCAATGAAAAACAGGCCATGTTAAGACCATCTATTCTTGAAACCAGTGACTGAAAAAAGAAAATTCGTGTATGTACATCATTCATTTCGTGAAGTTATTTACAATTGTAATAAAGAATTGATGACTAATATATACAAAAACTGCACAACAATTTTCTCACAGTTTTACAAAAATTAATTTCAGCCTTCAATAAACTCTGGATTGTAGAATGGCTTTCTGTATCAGTGAGGAGAACGTCGAGTTGACTTCCTGGCAGAGAATTTCCGCCGATTTATCCCCCAGAGCAGCTTGAGCAGAGCTGACCCTTCCCAATTGCAGGAGAAGTCCAGTTGTGTCTTCAGCGAGAGGAGGAAATGCCAGGCAAATTCTCGTGAGGGCTGAGAGCACAGGCATGAAGAGAACGACACGATCCTTAGCTGGGAGGACCCCAAGGAGGGTTATCAATGTGTTTATCGCCAGTCGGGAGACACTGAGAGCCTTTGGCAATGCATACTGCACTGCCAGGTGGGACGCAAGATCAACTGCAAACACTTGCTTCTCTGGCTCGGGCTGAGATAGCAACTCTGGGATCCAGTCCAAACAGATGTGCATCGAGGGGATGCCGGATACTGTTATTGGGAGGAGTTCACGGGGATAGCCCTGGAAAAATCCATTGTTTGTTTATTAAAGTACTTCCACAGTATACTTTTGGATGATAGAGTGGGAGTAAACATCAAAGGTGCCGACACTCCGCTGCTTCGTTCGAAAAAAGAATATGCAAATTTTAAAGATTCAAGAGTGAATGAAAATTTTGTTGATCGGATTCATTTTTCTTCATGAGTCATAATTATTCAACAGATAATTTTTTTTATCCTCAAAAAATTTTGAGGATAAAAAAAATTTTTGAGGATAAAAAAAAATGAAAAATTTAAAGATTCAAGAGTGACTGAAAATTTTGCTGATCGGATTCATTTTTATTCATGAGTCATAATTATTCGGCCGGCAATTTTTTTTATTCTACATTTTTTTTTCTTCATTTCTTCATTTATTCAGAAATTGAATAAGCAATATGCACCGAATGTAGACGTAAGCATGAGGTTGTACAGTTTCATATTTTTACAAAATGCTTTATTTGCCTGGGCATTCGAAATTTCATTGGGCATGAAAAAAATCATATTTTTGGAAAATGGATAAACATCCTTAAATGTTTTCGTACGTGTTTTCATACCTGAAAATGAACGAGTTTTGCCAGTGGTGGGTCAGCGATGAAAACTTGATGAAGATAGGAGCAAACCACACTCCTAATCTCCCTCAGTGACCACATCTGTCCAGGAACTCGTTGGTCCTCATCAGTCTCCAAGCAAGCCTCCAAAAGAATTTGAACCGCTGCACTCTCTTGACCCGCAACCAGTGCCGCTCTCAGATCCTCCCTCTCTACTTCACTCGTCAGTTGTCCCACTTTTTCTGTCAAAGGTCTGTCCTGCATGTGTCTTGATAACTGTGACGTTGAGGCAGCAAGTGTTGCTTGAAGAATTCTGAAATTAGAATTGGAATTCAATGGGAATATGCAAATGACAAAGGGCTTTCGTTACAACATAGCCAATACATTTTCGTATTAAATTAACAATTTCTTTCCGAATGGAACTTCTATGACGATGAACTTTAAACTGATTCCAATGATTCATTGAATTCTCATAATATCACTTTCAATCGCCCAATTTATTCGCATTTAATTCATCACTTGAACAACTCATGATGAGTTTAATGTTCTTCGATAAATTTTGATTGAACGTTACAATGAATATCAAATATTCTCCTGTTCTTTATTTTATTATATTATCAAACGGCAACAAATGAAACTATAGCGAAAGAATGAGAAAATTTATGCATAAGAATTTCTATAGAAAAATAAAGATATATTGACTTCATTCTATCAAATATCCATAAAAAAATTAAATAATCAAATCCCGTAATCTTTCATAGAATTATTTGAAAAAAACGTAATGGAATCATTTTGAAGAATTTCAATAAAAGTTCAATAGAATTATTATACAATTCCAATTGAAGTTTAATAGAATATCTCAGAGGTGTTACGTTTTTCTATCAATTTTTCTTATAATTATTATTAAAAAACTTTATTGGAGCGAACAAAGTGAATGAAACAAAAGTCTCTGGACAGTTTCAGGTGTTGATAAACTGTGATGAATCTAAATCTTACCGCAGAATGACTGATAACACCGGGGCACATCTGAATACTCTGGTATCACATCTGAGCACTTGGAGAGGGTCGAGAACAATGTTCTCTTGCGTAAGACGAACATTCTGAACCGTTGGATTTTCAATCAAAAGTGCGTTTGTTGACATTACCCATAAACACCTCGGTAGAACAGTGTTTAATCTCAGCCAGACTTGTTTGTACAATTCTGAAAATAAATTCAATCATTTAACAAAAGTTATAAACAACTTATGCAGCGTAAACAAAGCAGCCAATCACAGCCCAATCAAAAAAATTTTCCACGACGTCCGATTACATTATTACATTTCAGAATAAAATTAATCCCCTCCTCCCACGTACGATTAAATTCCATATGAAGATATGTTGAACTTTTTTTGAAATTTCGATTCGTTTCTCGTCGATTTTATTAATAAAAATTCAATAAGAAAGGAAAACAATATTTTCTTTTCCTTGTGATGATGAATTAAAAACTCAATAAAATGAAACTTTAAATTTTCTAATAAATAAACATTACTAAATTTCAATCAATTAGTCAATCTGCCTATCTAAATTACTGGTCAATAAATAATTTAGAATTTTAGTATTTAAACTGATGATTCCTTCAATAATTAAAATTCAAGACTGACATTAACGAATTGACTACTTAATAAATTATCGGTAATTATAATTTACGGAAATGGCAATCCCTGTTTTTCAATAAAATTTTTTATGCGTGCTGCACTCCGCCAAATAAACTCCCATTACCCACCCCACCATTGGACTCACCTTGAATATACCTCGGCACCTTCTCATCCAGAATGACCTTGAAATAATGTACAAAAGTTTCCGCATGTGGCCAAATATCAGTCGGTTTCATAGACATCAACTGCCTCAGCAGTCTCCCAGTCCTCGACGGACAGCTCTTGATATGTCCAAAAGCCTCAATAATCGAGACATCATTAATCACCACATTTTCATAATTAGCAGCTGGCGATTCGATATTAATCATCTCATCATCCAGCCAATCGTCAACGAGACTCAAATGTGGAAAGTGCGTTGCCAGTAATCTAAGCAGTGGTGAAAATAACCCAGCATAGCTGGCCTGATCCCTCTGAACCTGTTGCAATAAATACTTAATCGGCAGCTCCGATAAAAATTCCGTTGAATAACTCTTAACTTTCCTCCCCTGCGATATAAAATTATGCATATTGGACAGTCTGACATCCTCATAAAGCAGAAGATAATAAAGAAATAATAGCTGTGACGTTAGCGATGGCTTAGAGGTATCAACATCCAGATAATCCGTCTCCATATCCATGATATTAAGTGCACTCTTCTTAACATCAAAATTCGCCCCAAACACACTATTCTGAAAGACCTTTCTAATCTCATCCTCCATGATAGGTTTATTGGTGTGCTCTGAACTCTTGTGATTGACAACAAGAATTGAATTAACATAAACCTCAACGAGAGCGGGTAGAACCGGATGTAGTGGTGGAACGCTGTTACAAAGTTGCTTGTAAATCCAAGTCTTGATGGGCACTCGATGCTTGGCAAATGCCCTGGACTTGAGCAGCTGATGTATACAATGAACAGGCAAAAAGCCCGGTATATTGGCATTCAAATTAGCAGTGACAGGCACCTTGACAGCATGAGCAGTGACAATTTGTTCGGTGAAAATCTCCTGCATGAATATCTGCTTCATTCTCGTCAAATTATTCGGCCTAATCGGTATCTTCATGCCTAACGTAGCACAAACAAGATCGCATATAGCTGACAATTGATTGCTGTGAAAGTGAATGGCCATCAGCAGCAGCATCTCTCCAAAACTGGCTGTTACACCACTAGCACTTTCGAAGTAAGCCTCCTCCCTCACCAGCCACTGCACCCACTCAATGCTCTTCTTTTCGAGATTGTGATGGCCGATCAGTGAGGGACAAGCTATCAGCATGCAGAGGCCAAGCGAGACAAATCTGACGCCAGCAGGTGAGGGAGGCGGGTGAGAGGTCAAGAGTTGAACGATCATTGGGACTTCGTCGTCCTGAAATTTAATTCCTCCTATTCCCCTCAGTGCGCAGTAGAGTCGAAGGAGAGCACTTGCTTGGACCACTTGACACTCCGCCAATTGGCAATCGGGTGATCTAGGGACAATTGCCCACAGTCGTACCAACAGCTCGTCTCGGAGGGCTTGCAGCGCTGTGTGGGATTCCCCTTTTCGTTTCTGGCCATTTCGAATGAACATGGCAATCCACGTTCTTACCTGCTGATCACTTCCCAGTAAAAGTCCTGAGACGAAGGCGACTGTGTCACTGTCGAGTTGTGAGGATTCCAAACACTCTCGCTCGAGGCTCAGAGTGATGGCCAGTGCTGGCATTCGACAGAGCTCAACGCACTTTGCTCGAACTGCCAGAGCTCGACTGGGATTCATTCGGCAGAGCATTGTCAAGGCTTGGGTGCGAATTCTTCCGAGGGCTGACTCCTCCTGACGCTCGCCATTCGCGATCAGGTGGGTGCACACTTCGGAGAAGGAGTCTGGACTGTTGGCGACTATCCAGCAGATGATCTCCGGACCGTGTTTCACGTGCAGAAGGGTCTCGGCTATGTCGCGGATGGAGAGGAGAGCTGGGAGCTCCGCCAGGGCTATGCAGATCACGTAGGCTATCTCCTCCATGTAGACGGCATTGTCGAAGAGGTCTGATTGCTTTATGAGGAATTCATTGTTCTTGTGGTACTCGTGGATCTGGGAGGAGACGAACAGGAGCTCGCTCAGGACCAGGCGAATTCGACGGGTGGATTCACTGCGCTCGAATTCTAGGGCCAGACCGCTCTGCAGGGATTGCGCGAGGATACTGTCGCCCTGGGTGTTTCCCAGTTTTTGTCTGGAGGGGACGTGCAATTGAAACCCCGAGTTAAAAACCCGAGTTTGTAGCAAAGATGTCAGGCAAGATATGAATGTTTTTTTGGGCTCAAATGAAAGAGCGGGTCGAGAAATGACGTGCTAGAGCCTCTAAACATGACAAATGTCTCTAAAGATGATATCTGTTTTCAATTGAA
>NW_021680498.1:688135-736308 GCF_001412515.2 Diachasma alloeum | reverse complement strand
CCGCTCTTTCATTTGAGCCCAAAAAAACATTCATATCTTGTCTGACATCTCTGTTACAAACTCTGGTCATCAACTCTGGTTTTCAGTTGAAATTGGAATTGTTAATTTACACAATAATAGGATTGCATTGACGATTTTTTCTTAACTCGCAAAAATCTTCAAACAATTTGCTATCGATTGGTGATAAAATTTTTTGGAAATAATGAAATAGAGGGGATAACGCCTTTTTTTTCAGAGATGATTTTTCAAAAATTTATTTTTAAAAAAGTACTAACTAGCAAATGTTTTTTATTAGCTCGCAATTTTCTTCAAAACTACTTCAATGAGGAAAAAAATAAAAATTTGGAATATCTATACATGAGGGGCTAATTGAGCGGATCTCTCTCAGTCGGTACCGACAAGGTACGTAAGGAGTGGGGGAACGCACTGGAGAGGGACTGGTGACGCCGCGCGACGAAAACCAGAGACTTTAACCACATAGTGAGGTGATCCCCGCCTTTGCGGGTTCTCGCTCCCATTATTATTCTCTCTGAGGCTAATTATTGTATTGGTAGAAGTGACAAAAATACTATTAAATAAAATTAGACATTCCGATTGACAAAGTCGATTTCTTTCAGAATTTTCCGAACTATCGTTTATTTGTAAAAAAAATACGGAAAAAGGCGGGGAATCCCTCATAGGGTGACCAATCCAGGGTTACGGCAAGAAAATTTCTTACACAAAACGCTTGTTTACATTTCTATAAATCAATGATTAGATAGTTTAACAAGCGTCAGGATAATTCAGTGAATTTTTCCATTTTAAAGGGAATTCAGATCGATCTCCTGATTTTGTAATAAATTTTTAAAATAATTTTTAAACTAATAAAATGTTCAATAGAATGTCGCAGCGCATGCACTCGTTTTTCCTATTAAATTTTCTCATGAATTTCTCCATTCATTCAATTCAATAACGAAGTGGTAAAACGGTTCAAATCGACTCATCTCCCAGTTAAGTTTTTTAAGAATATTTCCGAATCTAAGAGAGATGGCAAAATTTTCGCAATTACATTTGTTGTAGCTCTCAATTGGCTCTACAAAAAAGGTTGTAACAAAAATTCCGCTGTCTTCCTTGGATTCCGAGATATTCATCGAAAACTGGGCAATAGTAAAAATTTACTTGTGCCGTTTCACCACTTCGCTACTGAATTATATATATCCTAGGACAAAAATCAAGAGAGATAGTTTGGAGCCAAGAAATTCTCCCATAAAAAAGTTTGTCGACATTTTCCTCTTTCCGTGTAAAATAAAATAAAATAAATAAATAAGGCTCGGTTGCACCAAGCCGTTATCCAAATAAACCCCAGGGTAAAATTTATCCTCGGGGTCATCATTTTTCAATATTTGACCCGAAGAATAATGCTTTATTTATCCTGTAGCTCCACTTGAATTAACACTGATTTAACCTTGGAATTAAATTTTATTTTTTGTCCCTGGGGTAAATTTGAGATACTCTGGCGGGTAAAATAATCCATCGAACATTCAAATTTACTTTTTTTCTTATCTGACGTTTCTTATCTTTCTTTCTGACGTTTTTGTTACCCGGAGCTGGTGTAACCAGGCCTTAAGGGCAGACTTCTATGAGTTTTAAAAGTCGTGGGTTACTGGAGTGAGACTTTCCATACGTTGAAGATCCATTATATAGATCTGAAAACGAATAATTAGTGCAAAAAAACAAAATTTATTGTTCGTTTGCCCGAAAACGCTTAAAATGCCAAAAACCGTCCACGGCCTCCAATTTTTGAGCTATGATTTTAGGGATTTTTTTTTTAATTTTCGAAAAAATATGTGGAATAACAATTACGAGATATTTTTTTTTAATTCGCATCTTACATAGCTAAATTTGTTTTTTTTGTATTTTTTTACCCAAATAGTGAATTTTTTATATGAAAAAACCGAAATTAGCTGTGTAGGAGTCGAATTTCAAAAAACTGGCTCGTAATTGTTGTTACACACATTTTTCCGAAAATTGTGAAAAAAAAATCTTTTCTAGCTCAAAAATTGGAGGGTCTCGACTGTTTTTAGCATTTTGAGCGTTTTCGAGCAAACGAACGATAAAAAAAATTTTTTTTTACACTAATTATTCGTTTTCAGATCTATATAATCGATCTTCAACGTATGAAAAGTCTCACTCCAATAACCCACGACTTTAAAAACTCAGTAGTCTCCCCTTAAATTGAAAAAAAATGAATAAGTCTTGTCGGCACAATCCTTCCCACATTTTTTTTATCAATGAAACTGCCTGAATGTTGTGTGTATTCTAACCTCAACTGTTGCTCCTTCCTAACGTCAGTCTCGAGGGCATGAAAATCTATGGACAACAGTGCAACTATGGAATTCACTGACTCAATTCCCGACAGAATAGTGAGAATTTCTTTTCGCGATTCCACACACTCTTTAGTTATATCCAGCGGCGATATCAAACTCATACGCACTAGGCACGGCAACAACGGACGTATTTCTTTTTGCGTGCACTTCGATAGTTCCTTTATGTTAACATTTTGTATCGCGGTGAACACCCGGGGGGATATTGCCGTGTTGACCTGCATTTTCGTCGGCACTTTAATCACTTATTTGGGGAATTATCGGGGACAGTGAGACGGAATAAAACTGGGATGAATGGAGTACGTCCACTCTCATCACTCCATGGCCGCCGCCATGTTGAAAGAACGCTTGATGTGTGTGTCGTGTCAGCGTGTGGTTCTGGTTGCCGAGGAGATTAAGGGGTGAGAGGAACTGGGGCTGTTTACATCGGGACTTTAAGGAGTCACGAAGGCCATCGTTTTCTCGAAATTTACAAACAAATTTCCTGCTCAAAGTTATTACAACAGTATTTTTTGAACCCAAAATATCGATATAACAATAGTAAATACAAAAACAAAAATAAATGTAAAAATATCGATAACTTCACGGACGAAAAAATTTAATAGAAAAACCTATCGAATTCGTTGGAAAATTCTATTGAATTTTTATTGAACTGATCTATTAGTTTTTGGCCAATAGAATTTAATTTTTCTATATAACTTATTCTATTGAGATATTTTCTATAGAATTTCCTCGGCTCAAATTTTCTAAGTTTTTTCGTTTGATTTTCTTGATGAGAAGAATAGAAAAATGGAATGAAAAAACGTGGGAAATTATCAAATAGTATATTTCGTAACGAGTGCAAAAAAGTGTTTTTTGGCGAGTGGGAGGTTTATATCACGAGCCGAAGGCGAGTGATATAATCTCAGGAGCTAAAAAACATTTTTTCACGAGTTATGAACAATATTTTTCATCACAATGTGGCGGAAATTGGACTTTTAGGCACGCGGAGCGTGCGATTTAGTAGTTAAAAAAAAATTGCATTCTCTGTACACGCAAGAAATGTCATTTTTAGCACTACTCCTTCGATATTCGATACTCACATACGTATTTTGCTCCCGAAAAATCTTTGTTTCATGGGAAACAAGGGATAGCAGTTTTTCGTTTCGACTGTCTAATAATCACAGAAAAGAAAAAAACCCTTAAATGAAACAATAATAATGATATGATAGCAATCTTGTAACTTAGGGATAAAATATTTGTTGATAAATTTTCCTCTATATGAGATATTTTCATCCTGAAAAGGCACCGTCTAGTGTGAATTATCCGCCCCAGAGCAATTATTCATGTTTGAGACTTTCAAATTCGAACCAAACATATTCTTTTTTGGCAATTTTCAACTAGCGATTTTGTTGGCCCAAACAAGACTTGATTGACAACGTCTTTGTTTTTCTCTCAGTGTAGCTGCGCTTCATTTCTTGATAAACTTCATAAGAGTCTTCGTCAAATCAATTTTGTCACACCCTGCAGATTTTTCCACGTGTCCCACCAGAACTGCCACAATTTCCTCAAAAGTCATCGAGTTCACTCTGAATATCGAAAAAAGATTCGGAGCTCCACAAACTGCGTTTCAAAAGAAATGACCTCCACCCATAAACGCCGACAGGTTCAAGTCAACACTCGATAATCACTTGTTACCTCTAAAAAAAGTTCTGAATACTGCGAACCGAACATTCTCTCGAAAACAATTTTTATCTCCGAGTTAATTTCAGTTCGAGCCCCCAACCAAAGTCTACATTTCATTCGAATCCCTTATCACAGATTTATCACAGAGGACGTAAAATTCAACGAGAAGAATGTAAAATTGATTGATGCATCGAAATCATTTCTTATCGACGTTCTCGATATCAATGTACACAAGAAATAGTATTACCCGCTATAATTCCCAACTCGTGACTTGTTTTATCATAACGGGTCGTAGATTTATTTCTTTTCTCCCCCAAGTCTTTTGAGATGTCGTCAAAAGTATGTCTACTCACAGGCATATTCATTGGATCCTTCAGTGGAATATTTTATAAGACAATATTAACGCGTAACAACAGTCTAACGAGCGTCGCAGTGGAAGATTTTTATTAATTATTTTAAGCCCCTCGTGTACACTACAAACTGGGTAGAACCTGTTGATGACAATTACAGGGCATCAAACTGTCTGATCCCATTTTTCGCGCATTCTCGTGTGGCAATCAATCTCCAGTAGAAAAATTCATTGAGGAGGATTAACTATTCGAGTTTACATAAGTTATCTTGGTTATTTATTAGCGAATTATCTTTGTAAAGGGGAAGGGAGGTAAAATTGTCAAGTCGCCATTTTGTGTAACACTTTATCAGCTAAAAAAATGTCTTCCGATATTGTTCGATAATGTAATTTGTTTCTGAAGTACTAGAAGAAGTGGGGAATTTTGTTTTGTTTCCTACCTGGGCATATCGTTGCATCAGTACAGTGATAAACATTTCGCATTGTATCAATTATTCTTTAATTATGAAGATATTTTAATGGAGTGATCTCATTCATTCAAATTGTGCAGACACAATCGATCCTGCAGAAACTTTCAAACCGGATATGCAATTATTGTATTCAAACTCAATCGATCATGCTAAACCGAGTGGAAGAAACTGGATTGCGAATAGATTTTTTTCAAAGCGTTATCGGAAAATTGAATTGATCAACCTTGCCACTGTCCATCAGTTTAAATCCATAATTAATCGAGTAGAATATCTTAATAGTATCGTTCGAATGGAAATACATTTTGCTAATTGTCGATTCACATTCATACAGAAAAAATTCATTTCTTGCGCCAAATATCTTATTTCTTAAGGGTAAATCGCTTTGGGTGAGAATTCCGCATAAAGAGCCAGACAATGTCAGAATTCGGTGAAGTGTTCGTGACTTGAATATGAACACTTCAGGTACAGTGAGAATTTCTTGCCTCAAGAAATCGTTTTGTTCGTGTCGGAAAATGAGAAAATGACTAAAAGCTCCGACTGAATAAATGCCGAAGTCTTCTAAAAATCTTCCAATATTTTTTCACATTTTTTACTAAACCCGTTGATTCCCAAGATAATCCGATGTAAATAAAAATTCCTCTGGATTTTTCGTATTCTGCTATTCACTGTTAAAAAAAAATTGGCTGAATTTTCCGGAAAAAAACCTTGAATTTGATTTAAGGAGAAAAAGTCAATGGAATTGCTAGTTTCTCGGAAAATTCAAGTAAAGTTCCAATTTTTTAGCGGCAGGAAGACGGAAATTCCACAATTTACATGAATTTTCTCATAAAAATTAATATTGACTGCCAAATTCCCTTGAATTTACAGGAAATTCCTTTAAAATTCTTGGCATTCCAGTCATTTTTAAGGAGTTCCCTACAATTTCCGAAGAATCTGGAAGTCCCAGAGAGATTTCTCTAAATTTTCCTCATTTTTCACTAATTTTCCTGGAACAATTAAGCTGAAATTTACAGCTCCAACGAATTTTTCCACTAAATTGTGAACTTTTAGTGACAAAATTCCTTGAGATTCCAGTGGAAATGTAACTTGTCAGATGTTTCCAAGACTCTTACCGGAACATTTTAAAATTAATGTAAAATTTTTAACAGTGCTGTTGTCAAACTGATTTCTGCATTTCCAAAAAACACTTTCAATGTTTTTCCGGAGTCGTCTATTTTGCAAATAATGGGTTATGCACTTGTCTGTAGACACTCGGTATCAGTGATAAATGACATTACATTATGGGAAAATCCCTGCTGTCTGCTCTCGAATCTTCTTACTCAAATGGCGCATGTAATCCCCTGCATCATTGATGTGTTTGCACGGGTGTCAATTCGGGTTGAATAATTAAAAAAACCGTGCGACACGGAAATAAGTGGCTGAAAACAGTGGAGTGGAGTTGTGTTCCCACCCACTGACACCCAGGCTCGAATAATACCACTGCACCGAGTGTGCACACTCTTACTTGACAGTCAATCTTCGCTCATTTCAGTTGAGGCAGTGGTTTCAATACTGAAACTTATGTTCTTGTTGAGAAGTTGATGTTGCTGTAAAATTCATGTCACCTCGATAATTCAGTTCTGAGTGATAACAGTCGATTCTTTTAGTTTTTTACTCGTTTTTACCCGGGGGCGTGTATTAACATTTGTGTTAATTAATAAAAATCAAAGTGGTGAATTTCAGGGATTTTTTTTTGTCAACTGTATTCCATGAGTCCTCCACTAAAGAAACAAGGTATTTATTTTTGTGGATTGAATTTATCAGTGAAAATCTTGTGCACATCTTTTTTAACCCATTGATATTGTAATCACTAATTTTCTGGGGGTAAGTTGGTAGGGAAAAGGTAGAATCATTTGAGTTTTTATAAGTGGAGCGATATTTCTATGAAAATTTAGCACTAAATTCTACTTATCGTGAAGCGTACTAGTGATGCCGCGAGACATTTCACCAGACATCACGAGACAAAAAAACACGAAAAACTTGAGATCGAGACGAGGTAAATTGACTCGGAATCATCGCGAAAGGAGTCGATACTGCGTATTTCGAGACTGAGATGAGAGCAAAGATTTTCATCTTCATTGAGACCGAGATCATCTCTCCAAAGTTTTGTCTCGTAAAGTGTCTCGCGGCATCACTACAGCGTATGTACAAGCTTTTCGTATGAAAAAACTTGGTAGAAAGTTTTTCTCTTTTTCTGGGAAATTTTTCAAAATTTCTGTACAGAGAATAAAATTGTTTTGAAAAGACTAAATCTATTTTTGCGATAAAAATTGTGAAGGTCGGCGCGCGCTTCGCATGTTTGACTCTCAGTGGAATCGAGAAAAATAATAGAATTATTTCATAGAATTATGATAGAACTCCAATAGAATTCTTATAGACTTCCAATAGAAATTGAATAGAATCAGGGATCAGAAGAATCATCAATTTCAGAAGACAAAATGAGGTGAAAATAATTGGGAAAATTATTGCCGAGGCATTTAAATACAAAATATTTCAATAAAATGAATCGTATCAGAAAATTAAAATCAAATTATTTTTTCCATTTATTTGTTTTCAATAATTGTATTGAAAGAAAATTGAGAACTGAAATTATCCAACAGAATCGGTGTTTTTTGTACATTTTTTAAAATCCTGTAGACAAAAATGTTGAGTTTTTTTTTCATTCCGAGGAAAATATCCGAGAATGTATTTCCAGAGGGAAAAACCTCAGGCACCAGATTTTCTCGTGTAATTCCTAATGACCGAGACAATCCAAAAGAATTTCTTTACCTTCAATACTCATTAATAATGCTCCTTCTGTAAATAAATGTTCTAACAGCTGCATCACGATGTTACCTCGATAATACACCACCATGGATTAACCAGGAGGATCTCAAAGATATCTGTTCCACCTACGGTAATGGGATAATTTAACAATTACTCTGTTTTCACCCCTGTGCTTGTCCTCCTAATACCCAGCAATTGAATTGAATTTTCCAACTAATTTGCATGAGAAAAATTCCTAGAAGTTCGTACCTAATTAGTCCCACATTTTCCAAACCATATTTTGCAAAATATGAATATTTAATTTTTGTTTTTTTGTTATTTTTTTCAGCCAAATTTTTGAAAATTATTCTTTTAAATAATAGTCTCTCGTTTCATTAGAGAAATTGTGTGTTACAAAATTTTGACACTGACGGTAATTTTCATATTAAGCACACGATTTTTATCGATTTTTTAACATTTTCTAAGAATTTAATCTTCAAAATTACAGGCATGTTTATACTACTTGAATCCGGTGCTTTCCAGAGGTTCTTCACGCGGTGCAGAGCATTTCCCTTATCAATTTTCTCGATACCTAGCTCCGATTGCTGGTTTAAAATTTCTTCGGATGTGTCAATACATCTCTTCTAGTACAGAGCGAGAAAAATATTTTGTTATCAAACATGAATGACAAAAAACTTAGAGCTGAGAAAATTCTATAGAAAATATCTCAATAGATTAAGTTATATAGAAAAATCGGATTCTATTGACTTTTTATTGAATATTTCCTGAATATTATTTATTGAAGAAATATTATCTTTTTTTATGGAATAAATATTATTTAACAGTTCAACAGAATCGGCCAAAAACTAGTAGAAAGTTCAATAGAAAGTGAATTGTCCTATTCATTTTTTTCATCCGTGTTCATAAGGACTAACTTTTGGCTGGTATTGTCTCGAAATATGCCTTAAAACCTTGAGCGCAGTGCCACTCAGGCAAGTCAGATTGCGATCAGTCGATAAAGACTGAATATTATGGAATTTCACCAGCAACACTGGCACCCCTATGCCCGTAAACAATAGCGTGTTTACATTTTTTCCTTCGATAGTGCTCTCTGATTTTCGTGGCGTCTCTCTCAGTTGACCAACAATACTCAATCCACCTGATATGAGTCCGCGCCAGGAAATTTCCCTTTACAGTGAGTAAATTTAGAAATGGCAACGATCACTATCGACGATGAAGTTTCAATCGGTGATAACAGTATTTCTCATGTTTTTGCTTTCTCCGCGGATTGTTTGTTTTTTCAACGCCGATAAATTGCGCTAAGTGTTCAAGGCTCCGGACATTGTTGGCCAAGTGATTACGGAGTTGAGTGGAGGTTGAATACATCGTTGTGGAAGCAGCTAATGGATAATTAGCATGTAGTGGCGGATAATTTTATGTTTTATTGAGGATCTTCACGATGAATGGTGGTAGGAATAGTCCACGTGGGATAAAAATTATAGGAAAACCTAGCGAATTCGATAGAAAATTCTGCGGGATTTCTGTTGAAGCGTTCCGCAGCGTTTTTTTGCTCGAAAATTGTGACCAATTTGACTGTAGGAATGGTAATCGTGGAGCGAAATGTAGTTCAGTGAAAAAATACTGGTTTTAGCGGATATCTTGCGATTTTCTAGGTAAAAACATGCATCTACGGATGCAAACATGATAGGGGGGTGGTTGTTTTGTGGCAGTGTCTATTCACACGCTTCAAGGTAGATTTTCCGGATATACCGTACACTGAGAGAAAAACGACAAAGTTCTCAAACTAGTCTTACTTGTGTCAAGAAAATAGTTTTTTGAAAATTATCAAAAAAGAATTTTTTGTGCCAAACAAGCAGAGAGTGCGCCGGAATTGAAAATTTTTGTCGCAAAAATAGATTTAGTAGTTCAAAAAAAATTGCATTCTCTGTTCACGCAAGAAATGTCATTTCTAGCACTACTCCTTCGTTATTCGATAATCCCATACGTATTTTGCTCCCGGAAAATCTTTGTTTTATGCGAAACAAGGGATAGTAGTTTTTCGTTTCGGCTGTCTAATAATCACAAACAATAAATGAACCCTTAAATGAAACAATAATAAGGATATGATAGCAATCTTGTAACTTAGGGATAAAATATTTGTTGATAAATTTTCCTCTGTGAAATATTTTCATCCTGAAGACGCACCGTCTGGTGTGAATTATCCGCCTCTTGAGCCAAATATTTAATTGCTGCCGAAAGCAGAACAATTATTCATGTTTGAGACTTTCAAATTCGAACGGAACAAATTCTTTTTTGGCAATTTTCAACTAGCGATTTTGTTGGCCCAAACAAGACTTGTTTGACAACGTGTTTGTTTTTCTTTCAGTGTATATTTCTTGGATATACGGGAAATTTTCCCGTGGATTTAAGGTAGATGGGTATAAATATTATTTAATTCATCGATTTTTTATTTATTTTTGAATTTTACGACAATCGGTTCCACGATGACTGGAAAAATGTTCTGAATTGATTGAATGATAGCTTAAAAAATTTGTTTGGATGTCCTTTTGACTGATTTCGAAGATGAAGGCAATAGCAATAATCGTTATTTTAATTTATCTGACAATTTTCAAAAATTTTGTATTTTTTGAAAATCGAATTTCCGGGTGTAACTGGATATCATGCCTCAAATGAATTCAATAATAGCTCAAAATGTTCCTTTTACTGTCATTAAGTCAACGTTAAAAGATGATTAGGATATCTATATTCATTGATTTGAATTTTATGATGATTTTGAAAATTTCGAATTTTTTATGAATTTCTCTGATAATAAGCTTTCCGATGATTTCGTCGAATGTGATGTTTTAAATTCCTTCAAGTACGTAGAAATACAATTTTTTCATTACCATTTTATGATCTTTTATTATCTGATGGGAGAGATAGAACAGTAAAAAAGACAATCGGTTGTACAGAAGAAATGGATAATAAGAATAATAATGATGATAACATTCAACTAGAATAAAAATCTGACAAAATTAGTTGAAAAGAAATCTTATTCAATTTGATCAAATTAAATAAACAATGAATTATACATGATCGAAGGAAATGATGTGCAAAATAACCATTCGGAAGCATATTGCTAATTTATTAGCAAAATAACTATATACGATTCCGAACAAATCATTCTTATGGTGGAAAATTCATTGTTTATAAATTAATTATAGAAAATGTTCATAATTTCTGAAAATTTCCCCTTTTGAAATTATTTCATTAATCTTCCTCCAAAAGTAAACTACCTAATGTTTTTAGAGATTTTTAAAATGTTTTCTAACGCTTTAATGTTGAGATCCAACTCGCAAAGTTTAAATAATATAACCATTGCAAAATGTCCGGAAACTTAGGGTCAAATAGGGCTCAATTAAAGCTCTGATTTTCCACTGCAAAAATAGAAAAGCATTTCGCAGGAGAAAAAATAGCCAAAGTACTCGGATATCCTTAACCCTTCAGAACTCGCGCTCAGCCACCGACCTTCGTTACTCGCGTGGTGAGCGCTGCGCCGCCCGTGCTTTCAGTAACGCAGCGTTGTCACGTTCATAGGTACGCGCCGAGCGTGCGGCGAGCGGGAAACAGCAACAGCGGAATTGAAAATTTTACATCCTTCGTTACTCGCACTGGGCGGCACGGCGCCGCTTTTGCGTATGAGCCTCAACAATTTATTATTTTTCGTAGCCTTGATGGATTTTCAGCGGATAAGAACCTTGCTAATCCATTCTAAATGATTCAAGCTAGGCATTCTAATTTTTTCAATTTTTTGAAAGCTCAATTTTGCAAGAGGCAAGCGAAAATTTGAAAAAGGCGGCGCGGCGCTTATAGCGCGAGTTCTGAAGGGTTAAGCCATTGAAAACGTTTGGTTTGGTTCAACGGAAAACCGGTTGAATAACTGAAACCGGCAAATACTGAATGGAAATTCTTGTGGAATTTCAATATGCTTCTGTCACACGTGTAAAATCTCCGTTTAATACTTTCTGGTGACTCAACCTATAAAACCAGAATTTATGCTGATGCTCTAGTCAATATAAATCTCATTGTTAACTACACTTGTCCACTTATTTTGTCACTTCATTAAAATTCTTACAAGTTTTCTAGAATTGCTGAACGAATCATAACACAGTCGAGTGAAATGGGCACGAAAAATCGTGAAATCGACCAAGATAAATGATTAGTAGGTCGTGAATAATCGCAGGTTTCAACTTGAAGATAAATTTTCCTCTGTGTTTCATATTTACTAGATGGAACACGCGTTTGTCTATCACATCATATACTTGTGAGAAGTTTCCTTTTCTTCGTTTAAATTTTATGTGTTAAATGTCATATATGTAGGGGAGAGTGGGGCAAAGTGAAACCGTCGAAAAGTGACTGCTTGACGCAATTTAAACAAAAAAAAATGTAAAAAAATTAATGTTTCAAAATTTTTCATTTTTTTTATATGAAAATTTGGTCGAGAAGTTACTAAAATAATCTATTTCGATACAAGTGCGACGGGTTTTTTCACAAGTCTTTCACCATTTTCCGATATTGTTAATCTATTCGAGATGAATTTTATGACTGAAGTCTTCGAATTAACCTCATTACACTTGTTGATCTCCCATTTCAACATTGCAAATTGTGATGAGATGATAATGTATTTGATATCAGATAAGCGCTATCGATACATAATCATTCCATTTTTGCATATTGGATGATAAAAGGCTGATGCAAGAGCTGCTGGGCGTGGAAAGTCTGGTGCACTTAGCAATTGAAATTCAATTAATTAATTATCATTAGTGGAGTGATGGAATGAAACGGATCTGATGGATTTGGATTATTTCAAAAATCTTCGAAACTAGGGAGTTTGAGGGAAAAATTTTAGATACAATATCGATTTTAAATGGTCGCAAAGTTCAGTCAAATTCAATCCTCAACACGCGATTTTCGGGAGTCTTAAATTGAGAGAATAAGTCTGAAACTGAAAATTTTCGTTTTTTTTTCGTTTCAATGGCTAAATATTTCCGTTTGGTACATTCTTCCTATTATCCTGTGCGACAGAACAACCTGCACCTTAGATTATTCATCCTGACGATTGAATAATTCAATCACCAATTTGATTCCAAAAGGTTTTCGTAACTCATGAAATTCTCTGCACGAAAGGTGATTAAAAAATTATCTCCAACCTCAAAGTATTCTGCCCGAAGATATAAAATGGATTGCCACCGGCTCTCTGATTAATCTCCGCTGTTTCTCAACACTTCATTATCACGTTGTCAAGGAAATTACCACGACGATAATGAACCAACAATGATTAATCATTGACGACTCTATTTCTTTGTCCTCTCGATTTACCAATGATCTTCTTCACATTCGGCCATTCAACTCTCATTGGTTTCTCAGTACAAGATAGTTAATAACTTACCTATAATCAAGAATAGACATATTGTGTAATTGTTTCCTTCATTGGAATCCTCTCAACATTTGTAATGACATACACTGAGGGAATATTTTTTTCTGAGAATCACGTCTTTACTTGTTTCAAGAAATTCATGTACGGAGAGAAAAGTTGATTAAGAATTTATTACACCCTTTTCGCCAAAATTCACGTTTTTGGAATTTTTCCGGTAAATTGATGATCAGATTGAAAAAATTTGAGGCAAAGGATAAACTTTCCCTTTTGCAACGTAATTTTCTGGAAACGAACAGTAAAAGTTGGGAGCTATCGGTCAAAAAATATGCGAAAAACGGACAAATTTGCCCTCATTATCATCGATTTTTACCGTTCAGTAATTCTTACAGAATTTCCCTAGCAATTTTTACGTTGCTTTTTTTCGCGGATATGAATGTAAAATAGAACTGACAATGACGCATCAACACTCGTAAACAGGTTCTGATAATAATGATAAGACAACAACAGAGTTAATGCTCAGACCGGCGCTCTTTATTATTCATCGAAATTCATTGTAAATACTATACCTCATAGATGCATTTATTCAATCATGAAACACCACAAGTTTCACGATATTCAAGGACAGTTATCATCGATTCTCCCACTGACGCATGTGATTCCTTCCGCAAGACCTCGTCCACGCGATGGATCCTGGATTCGTTGCACATATCCGTTAAAGTCATTCATGTAACGATAATTGTTCAATCGTTCAATTACAGATGAGGTCACTAAAAATGAACACGAGGGTCCCGTTGATTTTGAACGCGCTATCAGTTTAACTGGATATGGAAAATTCAATTATCTGCTGTTGCTGGCTATTCTGCCAGCTGGATGGGCCAGTATCTATGGATCCACGTCAATGTCCTATGTTCTACCGTCGGCTGAGTGCGATCTCAGTCTCACCATGTTTGATAAGGGATTACTCAATTCCATGCCATTTGCAGGTAATCATTTATTTTATTATGCGGATTTTTGTTGATGAGTTGGTGGAGAATTGGGAGAATGAGGTGACTTTCTATTCCGGAATCCGGAATATTTTATCCTCAATTCCGGAATAATATTCCGGGGACCTCCTCGCATTGAAATATTGGACGTTGCGTCTATAAGAGATGGCATGTACTGACGACGCGCCGTCCGGATTTAAGTGAGATCGGGCAATAATCACGAGGACCACTCAGGGAAGTATTTTCATACGTTCTTTCTCCGCGGATTCGCCCTTTCGGCTGGCAATTGGGGCTTTTGCGAATTATTAGTGGGTTTCAAGGGGCCCTTGGTCGTATTGTGGGACATTCTTTCGGGATTTTTGAATTATTATTGCCACCAGCAACCTCCTGTACAGTTTGAAGTTGCTGAGAGGCCATTGAGCTCCTCACTCTGAGGACTGATCCGAGTCACTACACGAGGTGGAGCTTTGGGAGGCCCCAAACTTGCACTTCGTCACAGTATAATTGTGTCACTTTTTTCTTTTCCTTTCCTCTCCTTTTCCTCTTCCCTTCGAGTCACCAATTTGACGTACACTGTCATCCAGAGAATGAATTTATCCCAATACACTGAGAGAAAAAATTGGCTCTGCCGAAAAGATAAATGTTCACCTGTACAAAATTTTCTTGTCTTAAGATTATTATTCCCAACGAGAAAATATTCTGCAGCGAAAAATTGATTCTTTCCACTGGAAAATCTGGCAATTGCGTATGAATTATGTATTCTTTCAAGTAGAATGCCAGGATTCAAATATCATGAGAAATATCAATAATCTTGATATTTTTGAGCGGAACAAATATATCTTCGGCACTGCAATTTTTTTCTCTCAGTTTACCGACTGAGAATCCATTTGAATATTAAATATGCCGGATTCCGGAATATCATTCCGGAATTGAGGATAAAATATCCAATTCCGCAGTATCATTCCGGGTTCCAGAATATAAGATCCAGTAATGGCCATCAATCATTGAATTTTTCAATATTAAGAGAATTTGAACCTCACATTGATTAAGATTTCCATATAATCATTGAAATTTAACAATGGTAAAATAATTGATAATCTAAATTTCCGATTGAAGACGAATTCCATAATTGATAATATGGAATTGTCTATTGAGTAAATAATACTAAATTCCATAAAAAGGTTTTTCGATTGACCAAATAATCGTCAATCGTCCGAACTAAATGAATAATTGATAAAATAATTCGGAATTGGAATATTTAATTGATGATCACTTTAATAATTAAAAATTGTAGAGTAATATTAACGAATGGACGAGTTCCAAATTTAACTGTAATTCTAATTTATGATTATGGCTATCTCCAACAAGATCCCGAAATCTGGAAAACAGATATTCCTGATTCCGGAATATTACATACTCGATTCAGAGATATTTTCTTTTCCCTGAATACTTGGGATGTGCAAAAAAATTTTTTTTTCATATGACGAATTTGGGAAATTATTGACGAAATTATTGACTGACCGTCAAAAAAATGTTGACGAAAAGTACATAGTTCTTTGATTTTATAGAATTTGCTGTTCTCACTCCTCGATGATGCCCTTTTCATGCCATAAATCTTATGCAACCGGCAATTCCCTCTACATAGCAGTAAAAATGCTACTCGATATTTGATATTCCATGATAGTCTCCCAATTTTGTAACTTTTTTTGTGATATCGATTCTCTGTGACTGTCATATCCCACCTAAATAGCGGAAATAATGTGATATTAATATTGATGAACTTCACAGGCATGATTGTAACTGCCTTCTTCTGGGGCTTTCTGACTGACACATACGGACGTAAGAAGGTATTAACATATGGGTACCTTACGACTTCGATATTCAGCTTTGCTAGCTGCATGTCCCATGCCTCCTGGCTACTCATTTTATTCAAATTCATCAATGGCATATTGTGAGTTTAATTGGTGTTTTGACACTTGGCTCGAGGGCGGGTGATTCAGTTTCTGTTTGTGAGTTTATTCAACGGATTTATTACTAGGATATCCGGCCCTTACACAGCACTGATGTCATACCTCGCTGAGGTACATGGCGAGCAACAAAGGTCGAGGATCTACATGTGGCTGGGGGTGTTTTTCTCACTGGGTCACATATCGATACCATGTGAGTACGAATGTATTCTTTCTCAATCGCTAGTTTTTCGGTCTATTTCATCACAAGTTTTTCTACGAAATTTTTCAATACACTCGAGACTTCAGATAAGATACCTCGAGGCCGACCCCCACTCTCGGCACTTTTATCGCCTCCCGAATGTTCAGTTCCGTGAGCTTCTTATACGATCCCTATGGCCTCGATAATTTTTCAGCGGGAAAGGGAGTTAAGGGCCATGCGAAAGGGACGATCGACGTGATATTATTATTAGAATAATGACGCAGAATTATCTTAATAGAATAAAGCCTAATTAAAATTCAATTAATTTACGTATTTTCAATAATTTGTTTCTCATTTAAAAAATTGATGTCACCTTTTGTGTCAGCAATCTAGTTCGCCAGGGATATCCTTAAGCTTAAGAACAAGGATAATCTTTGCACAGAATCCTAGATTATACAAATTTTTTTTTGTCCTTCGGAAATGAATATTTCAATCCTCTTGGAATATCTCAATTATTGATTGATAAAAAATTGATAATTACGTCTTCGACATAAATATTTTTGTCAAGAAAAGTGAATTTTAAATAAACGTTACTATGAGTACCTTCAAAAAAAGAAAAATAATCAAAACCTGATAACCAATAATCGCCAACAATTATTAATAAATGGACTTTGTTCTAAATATCTTATGGGGCAATTTTACTATTTCATGAGATGAAGCAATTACTTATTGTCCAAAATAATATGATTTTAGCTGCAATAGATCGTGATTAAAATATGAGATTGAAATATATGTTCATCAAACTACTTTGATTTCCTTATTTAGTATTCATTTTATTACGATTCATTTATAAATTCAATAAAACACTCAGTCGAGCATGCGCGCGCGATCCTTTTCTAATTAGAGAAATGTTCAAACGCATTCAAAACATTCAACTCGTATTAATTATCATAATTAGTTATCAATATCCATTCAGTAAAAATGTATATTCCATCGAATTCGGGCGCGACGAGTGAGGTATCTTATATAAAGCCTGAACTGTACGTGGAATAATTCACCCTAAAATTGAATTCCCCAGGCTTAGCATGGATAATTATTCCGCAAGAATTTCGCCTACCGATGTTCAACGGTTCAATGGATTTCACCTCCTGGCGTCTCTTCCTGGCCATCTGCGCCCTCCCCGAATTCACCGCCTTCGTCGTGCTGTCCTTGTTCCCCGAGTCACCTCGATTTCTCCTATCAAAGGGTCGAGACGACGAAGCACTCGAGGTCTTTCGTCATATCTACTCCCTCAATACAGGAAAAAATCCCGACACTTACGCGGTAAGTATCAGCAATTTTGTCCCACTTTGGTGGGGTTTTTTGAATTTGAACTACGGTACCCGTCTCGGACGGGATCACCTGACGTTCCTATTTCTTTCTATCTCAGCTCAATTTGAGACGAGTACTCAGTGATGTGTTTCACTGTTGAGAGAATACCTCATCACCCCCCAATGATCACTCAGTGTGTGTGCCCCTACCATGGCTTGGCAATGTGATCCTAAGATGTCTCTCAAACAGGTAGTAAACCGGGAATGATGCTGCCTATTATCACTACTTTCTCCTATTTTTTTTTACTCTGCTGGAGAGTTTGGATTTTTTCTAATCGCTGTTTGATGGGTATCCAGGTGAAATGTGTGACTGATGAGAGTTACGTTAAGACCCATGGGACGAGTCTTCTCAACAAGTTTCAGGGGGGATGGTTGCACATGAAGCCACTGTTTACCTCACCCTATTGCTACAGGTTGATACTCATTGGGATGATACAGTTTGGCGCTACCATTGGGTGAGTCGAGGATTTTTTTTTTATTCCGCCCAATTTTTTAGTTTTTCGCGGACGAAAAAAATTTCATGACAAACGTAGCGCATTCGAAATGAAATGGTATGTTTCATTTCGTTGACAATTTTTTGTTGAAAGTTTTCGGACTAAATTTATCACACATGGGTAGGAAGTAATTTACATCAGACGGCATTATAAAATTATCATACTGTTTTCCTCATACGGTTTGAGAATTTTCTTACACTAGTATTAGAATTCTATCAGACGGGAGTATAAGAATTTGTGCTTCTTGAAGGATTATTTTTCCATACAGGCGAAACAAGCTTAGAATAGCGGGTTATCGGGCCCAGTGTCATAAATTGATAGGGGAGAATGGGGTAAAACGGCTCCTTTTGATTTTTTCAAAAATGTTGAGAGCTCATTCAATTCTAAATAAAATGAAACATTTTTTTCCCTGGAAACTACACTTCTTCCCCGTTAGAGTGAGCCTAGACTGGTCTCAATTAATGAATTCGTTTCTGAGTTATGAGCATCACAAAAAAAGTGAAATGGGGCCGTTTTACCCCATTTAGCCCTTTCTGGCCGAACTCAAGGAATTAAATGTTCGGGAAACCCTTACTCTTCTGTTGGAGGCGGAGCTAGGAAAGAGATAAATAGAGAGAAGGAATCTGCCTGTTTCACTCTCGCACGCCGAGTAATTTTACTGCGCAGTCCCGTCGCGCAGAGGGACACACAGATTTACTTAAACACATTTACGGTGGCGATGGTGGGGGAAGTCAACTTCTCCGACTGAAATGTTAGGGAGTAACCACTGTATAAAATGACCATTCGGAAGCATATTTCTAATTTATTAGGAAAAAATAGCTATGCTATGTGAAGACAAAAGCAATTTCCCTCTTGCATTGTGTTTCAGGTCAAATACTCTGAGGCTCTGGATGCCTCAGTTATTCGCCATGATCGAGACCTACGAAGCTAGTCATCCAGTTGGAAGTGACGAACAGTTTCCATCGATCTGCGTTATGCTCGAACTTACCAACACAACTGTTGACACTATTAATAAACATAATTTAATTAATAACACTATTGAGGTGGAAAAAATTTGTACACCGGTGAGTTGTCGAGTTCCGACTCTCAAGGGAGTAGAACAGATGGATGGTATGAATTACGAAAAAGGAATAATACCGAAATTCTCAAACGAAGACATGAAGAAAATTTAAGTCAACAATGAAATCTCCAAATATTTTGAAAAGGAATGATTTTGCAGAGAAATCTCAAGACACATTTTTTAACCGATACGATTGCCTACAGAAAATTCCTCTCGATGATTCTTCCTGTCATCCCCTCACATTCGGATGTGAGGAACGTCAATGGAAAATCTGAATAGAAATTCTGTTATTTCAAAATAAAATTTTTTTCTTCAATTTTGTTATGAGGAACAAATAAAAAAACAGCGGAAAAAACTTGGAAAATTTACGCCCCAGAATTTCAATAGACAGATCACGATCTATTGACTTTTTATATAATATAAAAAATTACTAGGCAATATTGCATAGTCTTCTATAAAAATGCCGCAAAAACGAATAGAATTTTTAAATAAAATTCTAATAGAACTTTAAGAGAATCTTTATAGAGTTCCGTAGAATCTCTTAGACAATACGGTTTTCTATTTAATTTTGTTATTGAGTTTTCCATAAAAATCCGTAAAAAGTTGATAAAATTACGGGATTAGATGAGATTTACCATTTTCTCATGTATTTATCCATTCAATTTTCACTTTTAAAAACGACCACGACAGTCGTCCTTTGGAGAACATAATTTCTGATTCATGAATATTCTTTCAACGTAATACTATTCATTACCTGCTTCAGACCCCCGAAAATTCTGTTGAATTATTCATTAATTATTTTCCACATATTGAATAATCACTCAGGTTATTCTGAACTCTACTGTGTACCTGAATTCAATAGTCATCGCCGTGACAGGAGTCGTTGGATATGCTCTGGCTGGATCATTGATCAATTGCGCGGGGAAGAAGAAATTAATGAGTGAGTAATGAAGACGTAATTATACATTATCATTGTTTTATGATATCCTTCGATATTCCATCATTTCGATGAAATGGAAAGGAAGGTGATATATCACTCAAGTCTTGAAATAATTTCAATCTGCATAATTATGCGAAATATTCTACCAAAATTGCACTTTTCAGGCAGGTATCACAAAAAATTCCATTCTAATGTAAAATATACGTTATTTATCATAGTATATTCTGATATAAGTGCGTGAAAGTTTTTTTCATCACACTTTCTGTTAACGGCGTTTAACTATTTATTACCTGCTTCAGACAGAAAACGTTTCGCCAATGACTTTTATTTTTCGGAAGAGAATTTTAAAAATGGAGTTTTTTCATAAAAATTTCAAAATCATCCAATTTTGTCATCAATTATCGCAATATGGATAAGTATAAATATCCCTTTTTTTTCGATTCCTGCAGTGTTTTGCTTTCTCTCTGCCGCCCTGTGCTGTGGAATTCTGTATTGGGCTGAGAATTCCAGTGGAATTTTGGGTATTTCGTCAGTATTCGTGGCGTTATCTAGTATTGGTGGAGCCGCTGTTACGAATGTTATTGTTGATAATTTCCCTACTACGTTAAGGTGAGAGTACAATCTGGGCTTCTACCACGTGACGTTGAATGATGCCATTCTATTGATTGGAATTTTGACTATAATGGAAAAAAATTAATGTAACTGGAGAAAATTCATCTTTTCTTCCTTAGTGTAGAGTGCAAAATATCTAAAATGAAATTTCGTTACGATTAGTCGAGCTTTTCAGTGATTTTACGTCAAATGTTTTCTCCTTGCGAGATGTCCGCCATCAATTTCGAATTCCAAAATCCCCGAAGTGGATTTACGTATCTCATTTGATGACAACTTAACAAAATTGGGTTTTATGTTGATTTTTCCAGGGCTATGGCTATTGCAATGATGATGATGATGGGGAGAATAGGCGCCGTTATTGGGAATTTACTTTTCCCATTACTCTTCAAATTGAGCTGTTTAGGACCTTTCTTCATGATTGGAATGGCCTGTTTAGGTACTTTTTCATTTATTCTGAATTTTTTTAAATAAATTGAAATACAGAGTGACCCAAGAGCATACGAGCGAAGTGAATTTTATGTCTAATGTTCCCGCCAGAATAGTCTTTTTGACACTACTGCTTTTTATTTACTCGTAAAAGAAAATTAAAGAATGAAAAAAAATAAAGAATTCGTGATGATGAATTAAAAATTTTTCATTTCAGTTTGCGCGATGCTCGTGTTCTTCATACCCGCCAAAAAATCGGACTTCAAGGAGTCGATAGAGTCCGCCTAAACTAGAATAAGAAATATACAATTCTCATTAGTTAGAATAACAAATCAACAACACAAAACTTCTCGAAAGTGAATTGTAAATAACTGTGCTTTAATTTTTAAGTGTGAGTCTAGGAATTTGATATTTTTGGATCTCTAAACATTAGAACTAATGTATTTATAACTTATTTCGTACATTAATGTGAGGAAAGTATTTTATGATTTATGAAAGTGTGTATGGCTTTTGTTGATAATTCTTTCTTACAAAATAAATAAGTGTACCAAAAAAATTAACTTCGTGAATTGCAGTATTTTTTACTCGATCAATCATAAGAAAAAACCAGGTGCCACGGCTGTTCCAGTGGAACACGTCCACTTTACGCGTTAATAATTACTCATCGCAGTGTTATCAGTATTCGCCAGGTACCAGCAGATGGACGGCTCAGAATTGCGTTTTTCCACTTCCTACAGCCTGTACAAGATAAATTAAATTAATTTTTTTTGGCACTTTCGTTTTTCGCGATTATCTCGGAAACTATGGGAGATAGAGCCTTAAAACCAAATTTGGGTCCCCTATAGGAAGATGGACGGCTCAGAATAGCATTTTTCCACTTCCTACGCCCTATACAAGGAGGATTAAATTAATTTTTTTTGGCACTTTCGTTTTTCGCGATTATCTCGGAAACTATGGGAGATAGAGCCTTAAAACCAAATTTGGGTCCCCTATACGCAGATGGACGGCGCAGAATTGCATTTTTCCACTTCCTACACCCTATACAAGGAGAATTAAATTAATTTTTTTTGGCCCTTTCGTTTTTCGCGATTATCTCGGAAACTATGGGAGATAGAGCCTTAAAACCAAATTTGGGTCCCCTATACGCAGATGGACGGCGCAGAATTGCATTTTTCCACTTCCTACACCCTATACAAGGAGAATTAAATTAATTTTTTTTGGCCCTTTCGTTTTTCGCGATTATCTCGGAAACTATGGGAGATAGAGCCTTAAAACCAAATTTGGGTCCCCTATACGCAGATGGACGGCGCAGAATTGCATTTTTCCACTTCCTACACCCTATACAAGGAGAATTAAATTAATTTTTTTTGGCCCTTTCGTTTTTCGCGATTATCTCGGAAACTATGGGAGATAGAGCCTTAAAACCAAATTTGGGTCCCCTATACGCAGATGGACGGCGCAGAATTGCATTTTTCCACTTCCTACACCCTATACAAGGAGAATTAAATTAATTTTTTTTGGCCCTTTCGTTTTTCGCGATTATCTCGGAAACTATGGGAGATAGAGCCTTAAAACCAAATTTGGGTCCCCTATACGCAGATGGACGGCGCAGAATTGCATTTTTCCACTTCCTACACCCTATACAAGGAGAATTAAATTAATTTTTTTTGGCCCTTTCGTTTTTCGCGATTATCTCGGAAACTATGGGAGATAGAGCCTTAAAACCAAATTTGGGTCCCCTATACGCAGATGGACGGCGCAGAATTGCATTTTTCCACTTCCTACACCCTATACAAGGAGAATTAAATTAATTTTTTTTGGCCCTTTCGTTTTTCGCGATTATCTCGGAAACTATGGGAGATAGAGCCTTAAAACCAAATTTGGGTCCCCTATACGCAGATGGACGGCGCAGAATTGCATTTTTCCACTTCCTACACCCTATACAAGGAGAATTAAATTAATTTTTTTTGGCCCTTTCGTTTTTCGCGATTATCTCGGAAACTATGGGAGATAGAGCCTTAAAACCAAATTTGGGTCCCCTATACGCAGATGGACGGCGCAGAATTGCATTTTTCCACTTCCTACACCCTATACAAGGAGAATTAAATTAATTTTTTTTGGCCCTTTCGTTTTTCGCGATTATCTCGGAAACTATGGGAGATAGAGCCTTAAAACCAAATTTGGGTCCCCTATACGCAGATGGACGGCGCAGAATTGCATTTTTCCACTTCCTACACCCTATACAAGGAGAATTAAATTAATTTTTTTTGGCCCTTTCGTTTTTCGCGATTATCTCGGAAACTATGGGAGATAGAGCCTTAAAACCAAATTTGGGTCCCCTATACGCAGATGGACGGCGCAGAATTGCATTTTTCCACTTCCTACACCCTATACAAGGAGAATTAAATTAATTTTTTTTGGCCCTTTCGTTTTTCGCGATTATCTCGGAAACTATGGGAGATAGAGCCTTAAAACCAAATTTGGGTCCCCTATACGCAGATGGACGGCGCAGAATTGCATTTTTCCACTTCCTACACCCTATACAAGGAGAATTAAATTAATTTTTTTTGGCCCTTTCGTTTTTCGCGATTATCTCGGAAACTATGGGAGATAGAGCCTTAAAACCAAATTTGGGTCCCCTATACGCAGATGGACGGCGCAGAATTGCATTTTTCCACTTCCTACACCCTATACAAGGAGAATTAAATTAATTTTTTTTGGCCCTTTCGTTTTTCGCGATTATCTCGGAAACTATGGGAGATAGAGCCTTAAAACCAAATTTGGGTCCCCTATACGCAGATGGACGGCGCAGAATTGCATTTTTCCACTTCCTACACCCTATACAAGGAGAATTAAATTAATTTTTTTTGGCCCTTTCGTTTTTCGCGATTATCTCGGAAACTATGGGAGATAGAGCCTTAAAACCAAATTTGGGTCCCCTATACGCAGATGGACGGCGCAGAATTGCATTTTTCCACTTCCTACACCCTATACAAGGAGAATTAAATTAATTTTTTTTGGCCCTTTCGTTTTTCGCGATTATCTCGGAAACTATGGGAGATAGAGCCTTAAAACCAAATTTGGGTCCCCTATACGCAGATGGACGGCGCAGAATTGCATTTTTCCACTTCCTACACCCTATACAAGGAGAATTAAATTAATTTTTTTTGGCCCTTTCGTTTTTCGCGATTATCTCGGAAACTATGGGAGATAGAGCCTTAAAACCAAATTTGGGTCCCCTATACGCAGATGGACGGCGCAGAATTGCATTTTTCCACTTCCTACACCCTATACAAGGAGAATTAAATTAATTTTTTTTGGCCCTTTCGTTTTTCGCGATTATCTCGGAAACTATGGGAGATAGAGCCTTAAAACCAAATTTGGGTCCCCTATACGCAGATGGACGGCGCAGAATTGCATTTTTCCACTTCCTACACCCTATACAAGGAGAATTAAATTAATTTTTTTTGGCCCTTTCGTTTTTCGCGATTATCTCGGAAACTATGGGAGATAGAGCCTTAAAACCAAATTTGGGTCCCCTATACGCAGATGGACGGCGCAGAATTGCATTTTTCCACTTCCTACACCCTATACAAGGAGAATTAAATTAATTTTTTTTGGCCCTTTCGTTTTTCGCGATTATCTCGGAAACTATGGGAGATAGAGCCTTAAAACCAAATTTGGGTCCCCTATACGCAGATGGACGGCGCAGAATTGCATTTTTCCACTTCCTACACCCTATACAAGGAGAATTAAATTAATTTTTTTTGGCCCTTTCGTTTTTCGCGATTATCTCGGAAACTATGGGAGATAGAGCCTTAAAACCAAATTTGGGTCCCCTATACGCAGATGGACGGCGCAGAATTGCATTTTTCCACTTCCTACACCCTATACAAGGAGAATTAAATTAATTTTTTTTGGCCCTTTCGTTTTTCGCGATTATCTCGGAAACTATGGGAGATAGAGCCTTAAAACCAAATTTGGGTCCCCTATACGCAGATGGACGGCGCAGAATTGCATTTTTCCACTTCCTACACCCTATACAAGGAGAATTAAATTAATTTTTTTTGGCCCTTTCGTTTTTCGCGATTATCTCGGAAACTATGGGAGATAGAGCCTTAAAACCAAATTTGGGTCCCCTATACGCAGATGGACGGCGCAGAATTGCATTTTTCCACTTCCTACACCCTATACAAGGAGAATTAAATTAATTTTTTTTGGCCCTTTCGTTTTTCGCGATTATCTCGGAAACTATGGGAGATAGAGCCTTAAAACCAAATTTGGGTCCCCTATACGCAGATGGACGGCGCAGAATTGCATTTTTCCACTTCCTACACCCTATACAAGGAGAATTAAATTAATTTTTTTTGGCCCTTTCGTTTTTCGCGATTATCTCGGAAACTATGAGAGATAGAGCCTTAAAACCTATTCCATTCGATTCCTGAGGAAATTTGGGTGCCGTATAGGCAGATGGACGGCTCAGAATTGCGTTTTTCCACTCCCTACACCCCATAAAACATAAATTAAATGAATTTTTTTTGGCGTTTTCGTTTTTCACGATTATCTCAGAAACTATGAGAGCTAGAGCCTTAAAGCCTATTCCATTCGATTCCTGAGAAAACTTGGGTTCTCTGTAGGCAGATGGATGGCTCAGAATTGCTTTTTTCCACTCCCTACACCCCATAAAAGATAAATTAGATTAATTTTTTTTAGCGTTTTGGTTTTTCGCGATTATCTCGGAAACTATGAGAGATAGAGCCTTAAAACCTATTCCATTCGATTCGCTTTCAATTGAAACCCCAAGTTGAAGACCCCAGTTTGTAGCAGAGATGTCAGATAAGATATGAATGTTTTTTTGGGCTCAAATGAAAGAGCGGCTCGAGAAATGGCGTGCTAATGTCTCTGAACATGATAAATGCCTCTAAAGATGATGTCTGTTTTCAATTGAAAAGCAGAGTTGCGACAGCATTGTCTAGTGGGTCCTAGGGGTCTTCCTTGGTTCCAAACCATCTTTAGAGGCATCAGTATACTAAAGACCCTATGAGAATAATCCTGACTGGGTACCCCCACTTTTTCAAGTCGAGGCATGCGTCCCTCACCACTCAAACCTGCGACCACTCTCATAAGGTTCTCAGTATACACCATTTCGCGACCCAGAAAAAATCGCCAGCAATTTCCAACAGGATGAGGCTCAGCCGTTGACTCAAAATTAAACATTGAAATCTTTCTTTTACAATTCCATTAATTACTCTTCGATAAAATTATATAAATTCGCAGCAAGTTTATTTGTATTTTCAATTTTATTAAACCATTCAATGATATTAGATTGTTGTCTCAATTCAAATGAGACTGCGCTATGCAGTGTCAATTCCAGAGTCTACTTGGGATACATATGCGTGTAATTAACAGTGAACACCCGGCAGAATCGCGGACCTTGTTAGACGATCATTTGTGCTCTTGTAGGACACCTGGCGCCATCCATAACTAATATCGACTGCAAATAAAACGAATGCAATTTCTACTCTACCGACACTGTTTGGCCGACTGCAAGGATGGCGAACAGATGTGGTTATGGTCAGTTTTTTTTATGTTCAGTCGAATTAATGTACAGTTTCAACGGAGCCCCCCCCCCTGTTGTCAGCTGTCAGAGAGCAACGATAGCCTCAACATCTGCTCACACGGTAATTCCCCGGGCACTTTCACACGCATACTCGTGTACACACGAGCAACAGGGTCTCCGGATTAGAAAAAAGAGGTGTGGGCGATCGGTAGTGGTGTGCATCGTCCGAACGTCAAAATAAAACGCTATAACAGAGTCATGTCAAGTGGAATACGTTGACAAACACTCAGCTCACTGTTTTTTTTTCGTTAACAATAATCTCCCGACTGCTGCAGTGTTTATGCCGTCAGTGGGGTAGATGTTCGAGGGAGTTTGGCGTTTGTTAATACGTAAATAATGGCTGAAATATTCCACAACGGCAATTATCAGATAGTGCCGAATTCGAACGACATGACTACCTTGGATATACAAAAGGAGGTGGGTATTTGTGATTGGGTAGTCCTTAGTTGAGTGTAACTTTGCTGGCAAATCGATATGACAAGTTTTCACGGTGAAATATTAATGAATGCTCCAATGACCTAATTGACATGATAGTATTCAATTCATTGAGGTTTATTACCGTAGTGCATGAGTTATTGACACTTCCACAGTGTGCGACACGTTCAGCGGTAATTCATTGATGGTAGTCTGTTCATTCTTTAGGGAAAATAATCGAAATTGGTTTTTGGAAATAATTTTTGCGGAATTATAGTTCGTTGTTCGTAGTGAGTGAGAGTAGGTACATCACGCATGGAAAAATTTAATAGAACCTAGCGTTTCTCTCAGTGATTTCTATTGAGTTTGTATTGAGAAGCTGTGAGAATTCTATTAGAATTCTGTTTAAAAATTCTATTGGTTTTTGGCGTCAATTCTGTTGAAGATTTACAACTTTACTGGCGTATTTTGTTGATAGCCAGTACAAAAAATTCAATAGATCTTGGGTTTTCTGTAGAAATTCTTGAGAATAAAATTTTTTATATTTTTCTAGGGAATTTATATTTTTTTTGTCATAATAAAATTCAAGAAAGAAAATTGGAAAATTTTGGGAAGAATAATTGTTTGGCATGACTATAGACTGATTAGACTATAGACTGATTGAATAGGTAATTTTTCTTAAGGAAAAAAATCCTGACGGAGTGAAGTATGTAGAAAAATCAACATACTTTGTTCTATAACGTAATATCTATTTGAAACCGCCTCGGAGTGTTGTATAATTTTTTATAGAATTGGTGGAAAGAACGGATGAAATTTTTCAATTGAATTGTTGTAGGGTTCCAATAGAAATTTATTCGAATTTCTTGCTGAAAGTTCCGAGTTTTTCAATTGAATTTTTTCATTGGTGTCTCAAGTATATTTGTTTGGCATGAATGCATTATTTTAGTGCATGAGTTATTGACACTTTCACAGTGTGCGACACGTTCAGCGGTAATTCATTGATGGTAGTCTGTTCATTCTTTAGGGAAAATAATCGAAATTGGTTTTTGGAAATAATTTTTGCGGAATTATAGTTCCTTGTTCGTAGTGAGTGAGAGTAGGTACATCACGCATGGAAAAATTTAATAGAACCTAGCGTTTCTCTCAGTGATTTCTATTGAGTTCGTATTGAGAAGCTGTGAGAATTCTATTAGAATTCTGTTTAAAAATTCTATTGGTTTTTGGCGTCAATTCTGTTGAAGATTTACAACTTTACTGTCGTATTTTGTTGATAGCCAGTACAAAAAATTCAATAGATCTTGGGTTTTCTGTAGAAATTCTTGGGAATAAAATTTGTTTATTTTTCTAGGGAATTTATATTTTTTTTGTCATAATAAAATTCAAGAAAGAAAATTGGAAAATTTTGGGAAGAATAATTCTTAAGGAAAAAAATCCTGACGGAGTGAAGTATGTAGAAAAATCAACATACTTTGTTCTATAACGTAATATCTATTTCAAACCGCCTCGGAGTGTTGTATAATTTTTTATAGAATTGGTGGAAAGAACGGATGAAATTTTTCAATTGAATTGTTGTAGGGTTCCAATAGAAATTTATTCGAATTTCTTGCTGAAAGTTCCGAGTTTTTCAATTGAATTTTTTCATTGGTGTCTCAAGTATATTTGTTTGGCATGAATGCATTATTTTAGTGCATGAGTTATTGACACTTTCACAGTGTGCGACACGTTCAGCGGTAATTCATTGATGGTAGTCTGTTCATTCTTTAGGGAAAATAATCGAAATTGGTTTTTGGAAATAATTTTTGCGGAATTATAGTTCGTTGTTCGTAGTGAGTGAGAGTAGGTACATCACGCATGGAAAAATTTAATAGAACCTAGCGTTTCTCTCAGTGATTTCTATTGAGTTTGTATTGAGAAGCTGTGAGAATTCTATTAGAATTCTGTTTAAAAATTCTATTGGTTTTTGGCGTCAATTCTGTTGAAGATTTACAACTTTACTGGCGTATTTTGTTGATAGCCAGTACAAAAAATTCAATAGATCTTGGGTTTTCTGTAGAAATTCTTGGGAATAAAATTTTTTATATTTTTCTAGGGAATTTATATTTTTTTTCTCATAATAAAATTCAAGAAAGAAAATTGGAAAATTTTGGGCAGAATAATTCTTAAGGAAAAAAATCCTGACGGCGTGAAGTATGTAGAAAAATCAACATACTTTGTTCTATAACGTAATATCTATTTCAAACCGCCTCGGAGTGTTGTATAATTTTTTATAGAATTGGTGGAAACAACGGATGAAATTTTTCAATTGAATTGTTATAGAGTTCCAATAGAAATTTGCTACAATTTTCTATGTCAGGTTTTTCATTGGTGACACTGAGAAAGAAAATAATTTTTCGCCAATTGAATTGTTGTAGGGTTCCAATAGAAATTTATTCGAATTTCTTGGTGAAAGTTCCGAGTTTTTCAATTGAATTTTTTCATTGGTGTCTCAAGTATATTTGTTTGGCATGAATGCATTATTTTCCTCATTATTTTCCAGTTTCTGCCTCTTATGATTTTTTTCCTCTTGTTCAGGATTCTCTACTTGATCACATGGAGATTTCCATTGTCGAGGCGGAAAAAAGGGCCAATGGGGGACTCAATTTGAGGGAGTTTTATACAGTCTATTTGGTGGAATCTAAGTAAGCAAATTAAAATAATTTTTAATGAAGCAATGAATAAGCAATTTTTCTACCTTCAAAATCATCATCTGAAGTCGCACTCGAGTGCTCCATATTTAGAAGTTTTAAACAAGAATTAAGAGCAGAATTGAATAATTTATTTAAATAAATTTAAATAAATTTTTAATTTATTTAAAAATTACAGAATTTTCCTTGACCATGAAAACAAATACATTTACCGACAATTTACCGACACTGGCTAAACATTCTTAATTAACCCAACTTTGCAGAGTTGTGGATCCAGACTTTAAGGATGCCCTGACGACAATAAGTTCCTTATGGCGTCGTTACACAGAGTTCGAGATGCTCAGAGCTTACCTGGAGGTGACTTACCCCTTCGTAGTACTGCCATCGTTGCCAGAGAAGAAAGTACTCTACGCTTGGCAGAAAGTAACTACTGACACATTCGACCCAGACTTCGTCGATCGTCGTCGAGCTGGTTTGGAGGTAAAAAAACGCAAGAACTACTCGATAGGCATGAGGATTGCAAATGAAGAGAAAATCCATTCCAATGATTTAGACATAAAAACATTAATTTTTAGAATTTCATTCTTTTTACATCTCAATACTTTAATCATGTGTCCTGACAGGTATGAAACAATTCAATAGAAAACCTAGCGAATTCGCTGGAAAATTCTATTGAAAAATTCTATTCGTTTTTGCGCTGAAGTTTTTTCTACTCGGATTCTGCAATGCAAAATAAAACAAAATCCAGCGGAAAAACAGAAAATTTGTGCCCAATAATTCTAATAGAAAAAATCTAAGAGAAAAATTCAAACAAAAATTTGAAACCTATTGACTTTTTCTTATTTTTTGAACATCCAATAGAATCAGCTCAAAAAACAAATCGAATTTTTAAATAGAATTCCGATAGAAATCCTATAGAAATCCCATAGAATTTCTATAGAATTCTAATAGAATTTTCTAGCAAATTCGCTAGGTTTTCCACTGAATTGTTTCATGCGTGGAATTGGCTTGTCTCCGGCTACTCCACGGAGTTGATGTTTTCCTTTTTCACTGGAACGAAACAGAATTTTCTACTGCGAGTCGCAGCCCATCCGATCCTGTCTCGAGACATGCACCTCATGGGGTTCCTTCAGCAGCGGGAGGGCTGGAGGGAGAGTATAAAGGAGAGTGGCTATTTACAATTGGCTGAGAATAAATTGAAGGCGCTCAGTGTTGCAGTGAGGCTGAGAAAACCCGATAAGAGGTTCGAGACAGTAAAAAATTATGGGGTCGACCTTCAAGTGAGTTTTACGTTTACGTTTTTCATAGCAATAATTAATTGTTATTTCTGATTTGGAGATCAGTTGAGATGAGGAAATGAGACCATTGGGGAAATTAACCTTGACGGATGTTTGAATATTTCTGAATCAAGGTTCAAAAAGAAAATTGGTCTGAGGACTATAAAAAAAGTGGAATTGCAAAACGAACAATTTAATTTCCCACTTGTCACCAAACATAAAATACTTTAGGAAATACCTGATTTCAACAAAAAGTATCAAGACACACAGTTTGTTGGGAATTTCATCAGCAATAAGAATGCCCTGTTAATTGAGATTGTCTCCCAGATATGTTAAATTTTACCGAAGTCTATTTCTGTCATTCTTAATTGAAAATTTAATATAATTAAAGTTTCGCAAGATTTTTCTCAATTGTCGACGATGGGAAATATCTGAACTGTCATATGACATCAAAATCCCCAAATACGCGGTCTTCTGAGAAAAAAAATTAAAAATTAAAAAATTGGAATTAAAAAAAATTGATATATTTTACGGATTCTAGTCAAAGCCAACTGCAACTTTCAAATTTCACTGCAGCCTTCCCTTGAATTTTTTTTTCGTACGTACAATTTGATAATCCTTTCCAGAATAATCTCAGCAATCTTCTGCGTGTTCGTGCAAGATGCGCCGAGAGACAATACAGTTTGTACAAGTTACACGCAAATTATGGTAGAGTATTCAGTGAGTGGAGTGCAATTGAAAAGGAATTGGGCGATGGACTGCAGAAGTCTGGTCATTACATGGACTCGTTGGCTGTAACGATAGACAGCCATTTGGAGGAGGAGGAATTGATTGCCGACCAGTTGAAAGAGTGGCTCTTTGGGGCATCTGCCCTGCAGGCTGTCGTCAAACGCAGAGAAGCCCTCCAATTGGTGAAAGACGAGGCCAACGATAATCTCACAGCTGCGTACGAGCAGAAAGACAAAATAATTCAGGGTTGGTTTACAGCGTTAACCCCTCACGTACAGCGTCCATATAACGCGGCTTCTCCCAACGGCCAGGAGACTTACGGCGCGTCAACTCCGTTATTCAATGAACGATAACTTGAAAACACTCGAACGAAAAAAATTGAAATAAAAGCATTGGCTGTGTTGAACTTTGAAATAAACTCCTAGAGAATTTCCTAATTTTTGACGCCAATTTCAATGTTTACCGACAATTGGTTGCCGAGATCTTCGAACATGCAAAATTTATTTATAACAAAAGAATTATTGAACAAACCGAAATTCAACTTCTGCCATTCGATAGGATCATTGAAGTATTTTCAGTAAAAATTTCAAAATTTTTGGGGGAAATTTTGTCGATAAACGAGATGATTTAATATGATTGAATCGGTTGGATGTAAAATTTTCATCTACAACTTTTGTTCGTAGAAAAAAATATTATAAATGCATTGAAAAAAATTAAATAAACTAGTTCGCTGCAGAGACAATTCCATTGACTTTCCAAATATCTTTTCCAAATGTCAATATGTCTCTTAGAATTCGAGAAAATGATTTTTTACTGTTGACGGAAAGGGTCGAGGCATTGACCCTGGCCGATAGGACAAGTCCAGGGGTCAATTCACCTCTAGCATTATCTGCGTTATGTCACTAATTTTTATAATCAACTTGAAATCGTTCTCTTGCGCAGGCAAGACAGGATTGATGTCACGTCTATTCGGCTCTGTCGATTCGGAAGAAATGAGGGAAGTCAAGGCTAATCAGGTGGAGCAACGAATTGTGCAGGCAGAGGTCGCTGATAAGGAGGCACACGATGATCTAACGTATGTTTTGTCATTAGTTCTTTTTGTTTAGTCATCTCAGTTGCGAAATTACAGAGATAAATCAACTTGACTTCGGAAAAAAATGAGTGTTTTACGAATGTCAGTGAATGCAAGCGATGAGGTGAAATCGGCGAAATTTTTAAAGAAAATTCTGCGTTCCATTTTCTTTTCAATTAATCCCTTGATGAATTTTTCGCTCGTCAAAACTTCTCAATAATTTTCCATTCTACTGAATGGTAAATTATTATTCTCGTCAGTATTCCCAAGAATAACAAAAAAGCTAATAAAAACAAATTTAATACAAAATTTAGTTCACAATTATTTTCACTTTTTATTCGCCCTCATCATTGATTGATTTTTCTTACTACGTATCATTCATTTCATAATGCATTTATAAATATATAAAATAAATGTATGAAATTTAATATACATTTAAAATCTGAATGAAGTCGAAGTCATGTCCTTTTGTTTTATCAATTCCTCATAAAATTAACAGTTATTTTTTCATCTTTCAGGTCCTTCTCCTCAAAAGCATTAACGGAGATCGAACGTTTCCAGCAACAGAAGAATGCGGATCTCAAGGAAACCCTAGCAGCTTACTGTGTTCTACAGTTCAAACTCGCCAGAAAGGTATTTCTATAATTTCACACAATCGAATAATTTTTCATCCAGCATCATCATCATCTCTTCAACTTGCTAAAGTATTTAATACTTAATTGAATTTCTCCACAGAGTCTTCAAAACTGGCAACATATCAAACAGTGCTTGGAGAGCATGCCATAAACAATTCTGTCTTATCACTAATTTTGTCTCATCCAGTGAGAAGAGACGATAGAGTACCTAATATAAGATTTAAAAAAGTAGATGATGAGGTGAGGAAAAATGATTCTCTCAAGAACAATCAGTTTGCAGTCTCATTACAATGTACATTCCTTCTTGGTAAGCTCACCTAGTTATATCCAATAAGATAATGTCTTCATCCCACTGGTATAAATATCCAGTGATGAGCTTAATTCAGTAGTGAATTGGTGTAACGTCTACTCAACAAATAAATTTTTCTCATTTTGGTGAAGCAATGAGAGAAAAAATGAGTAAATAATTAATTAATAATAGTAATAGTAAACAATTCCATTTCTTTTTCTATAGAATATTTTCCAGTAAACATTTATATTGTTAGTTCTGTCGAAAAATTGCATGTTCGTCGTGGGAATATTCAATGGAGTGGAACAGATTTACACTGAGAGAAAGAGGACAAACTTCTCAAACAAGTCTTACTTGTGCCACGAAAATGTCTCGATTGAAACTTTCTTTATCGTCCACCACTAAATTGTTTCAGTACAACGAAAGATCGACAAAAGACGTGGAACATAATTTTTTGGCAAAACTAATTTTTTCTCTCATTGCAAAATTAATAAACACGTTTGTTTGTTTGGAATTCGCTATTTTTTTTGTACGCGAATCCTTAATTAACTGGAACCATTGATCTACTTTGAAAATATCTCTCGCCGTTTTTCTCCCGCAGAATTGACACAATTGTTGAGTCGACTCACTGCGTTCCACCTCTTCACTACAAAATTCCACTGCATAATAACGTATTCTACTTATGCCTCTGATTGTTCACTATTTATATATTTATGAGTTACTGGAAGAAACGATGTAAAGCGTCCTTACTTTATCACTCCTGATTGAAAGAAGTGAGATAATTACGATGACTGACCTGGCTGAAAAACTTACATTCGTGATCGAAGTAAACTCAATCTCCCATCAATCAGCAATTTTTTGTTTCTCTTCAACCGAGACAACATTATGTGTAGCTATAATTATTTCCATACGGTGCCATTCAGTGTTGACGGATTCATCTCGTCATTCAGTGAATCATTACTCATAATTCGTTAATAGATGCAGTGTGTAGAGGAACGATAATCAACAAGAGATGATTTTGCCCGGATTAATTGTAAATATCTCGGTAACTAGTAGGTTTATTATCTGGGTAAATGTCGACAGTTTCGTTTTTTATTCCATGAATTTTACGTAAAAAAAGACTCTAGTGACAAATTTCGCTGAGCCTCGCATTTCATTTCGACTCGTTCATTTTTTTTTTCATGACAAATTTAATTATCGATAGCAATTACGCTACGAGGAAATCCAAATATTTACACTACTTTCTCATGTGTGAAGTTGAATAAAATATTGTATTATTTCTTCTACTTCAGCAAAGACTTGCATTATTCAAATTTTTTAAATCAAATGTTTCTGTTTCCAAAAACCTGGCATCCTAAGCTGAATTTATTTCACATCACATTCCGTCTATTTAACATTGAGTCCAAAAATGGAATCCCCCCCCATCGCTTCATTGTTTTACGCACCTAATAATTAATAGTTTAGTTGTTTACTAGGGGTTAAATGCCCAAATGACCCCCATGATCCTTATTGTGACCCTTAATCTGACTTGTGACCCTTAACCTGACCCTCGTGACCCTTATTATACCCCTCAAAACCCTTACTTTGACTCTTCATTTCTGACCCTTAATTTTGGAATCTTAATTTCGAGCACCAAATTTACATATCTCGTTTACATATTTGTGGTCAGTTGGTGAATGTGAATTCTAATTCTGAAGTTTTTATTTTCTGATATCCAATCTAAAACATCTCATCTTTACACTCATTTCAATAGAAATATTGGACTAATGACGTGTTCATTTTAGCTACACGAGGGTAGGCTAAGGTTAATTTACCTTAAGGTGAGAATTTTTGGCTCATCTCAATCTTCGTTGGAAGAAATTTTTTATATCGGATTGAGGTGGCAATAAAAATGCACTTGGGTAAAATCTCATAAATCTAAGAATTTGCACGAGCAGCTGCATTTTCTCCGGAATCCACTTACTGATTGTTGCGCAAATATCCGGAGAGCTTTTCCTCCAATCTTATAACTTCGTATAAAAGCATCTTCTTATAAATTTCCATAAATTCGTCCATTGTCACGATATTGTAGGCAACACCCCCACAAGTTTTTGACTTCTCACGATTTTACTCCATAAAGAAGTCAATTAGATCACAAGATATATTTCAGGATTGATGATTTTGAAGAAAGTAAATCAGTCATTAAAACTAAACACTGCACCTTCAATTATATTTTTATGATTAAAAGCTCCCAACTCGGAATATTGGAAGTTTAAAGCGTACGAACGTCTCCTAATGTCACAGGTTAATTGGGAGCCACAAACACACCGGACGTGGATCGATTTTGCTCATTAAGTTTGTTGTGTCAAGTCATGCATGGCATTCGATTTCGATCACTGCAACACTGGAAAACTAGGGAAAATTATCAGATGTCGATTTAACGTGACCTCTCACGCGAGAAACGCTCCCGCGAGTATGAAACAATTCATTAACATGTCGTGTTTATTTACTCTGCAACAATAAAAACTGGAATGACCAAAAAATGTTGAAGATTCGAAATTGCTCATTCATGTATATAATATTCCGGAATTAGGTATATACAATTTTCAAATAGATTCTCAGTCGATTTTGGGATAAATTCATTCTCTGGATGACAGTGTACGTCAAATTGGTGACTCGAAGGGAAGAGGAAAAGGAGAGGAAAGGAAAAGAAAAAAGTGACACAATTATATTGCGATGAAGTGCAAGTTTGGGGCCTCCCGAACCTCTACCTCGTGTAGTGACTCGGAGCAGTCCTCAGAGTGAGGAGCTAATGGCCTCCCAGCAACTTCAAACTGTTCAGGAGGTTGCTGGTGGCAATAATAATTCAAAAATCCCGAAAGAATGTCCCAAAATACGACCAATTGCACTAATAATTCGCAAAAGCCCCAATTGCTAGCCGAAACGGCGAATCCACGGAGAAAGAACGTATGAAAATATTTCCCTGAGTGCTCCTCGTGATTATTGCCCGATCTCACTTCAATTCGGACGGCGCGTTGTCAATACATGCCATCTCTTATAGACGCAACGTACAATATTTCAATGCGAGGAAGTCCCCGGAATATTATTCCGGAATTGAGGATACAATAGTCCGGATTCCGGAATATTATTCTGAAATCGGAATTGAGAATTAACTATCCCGAATTACGGAATATTCCGGAATCTAGAATGCCATATATGTACCGGATTCAGGGGTACGAGGATATTTTGTTTCCGTGCACTACAAAAAAATCTGGCCCCGGGCTGTCAAGGGGATTTGCTTACTCGCGTGGCTGGCCATCAGGCGGTGATTGGACGTCAACTCCATGCGAGTAGAAAAATCCATTGCAATAGCCAGGAAAAATACCATCGCTCCCCAATTACTTGCCTTGTTTGATCATTTTTTTCCGCGTTTTATCATGTGGTGTCGAAGGACGCTTACGAAACTTTCGTCCTCCAGTAGAAATTAAATGAATGATTATTAATAGTCCGTATTACCGATCTTGCACCGTCGCCACATCCACCAACTGTGAAAATATTCGTTCTCTCTTGAGAGAACTCAAGAGTCGGTGGATTTTTCCCATCGGCAATTATAATTTTTATTTTCCGAAATAGCGGGTGCATAAATAATATCGCGGTTGCTCCGCTGGGGTCCTAAAATTAATGGGAAAACCCAGGATTGCACGTCCGGGTTCTATTATAGGAGAATCATTGAATCATCGCAAATGAAATTTAGCGGAGATGTGCAATAAGGAAGTGATAAAATAATCGCCATCAATATTAAATTTCTGTAGTATCACAAGATTTTGACCCTTACATTAATGAAGGTTTAAAATATGTTGATCTAATTTTTCAAATAATATAATATTAATAATCTGGTTTTTTTTTTAATAATGATGAATTAAAATTTGTTAATATGGCACTAAATTTACCACTAAGTGAATAACTCAAATTTCTTAAAAGGGGATTTTGGATTACACAAATAATCGTCAATCTTCCAACCTCGATTATTGATTGATAAAATAGTTAAAAATTTGAATATTTCAATTGATGGTACTCGAGTACTCAAAAAATTTAGGAGTAATGTTAACTAATTGATGGCTAGAATATTTAACGGTAATTAAATGGGAGAAAAAGGTCTGTTTTTTATACTCGGATAGGAAAAAATATAGGAATATAAATCAAAGATTTGTATAATCTAGGACCTTAAGCAACGATTATCCTTGTTTCTAGGCTTAAGGTTATCCCTGGGGAAATAGATTGCTGACAAAAAAGGTGACACCAATATTTTAATAGAGGAAACAATTTCAGTTCATTTTGCAAACGGTTTTTAAATTAATTCAATAATGAGTGAAAAAAATTTCATAAATTTGGTCGCATTTTTTGAATATCCTATCCCTCGCCCGAGTATCCTTAAAAGCTTCTAGTAGAATATCCCAAGACGATCGGGCCCAAAACTTAGTCCTTATGGATTTCCGGAAGAAATTCTAAACTTTGTTGATGCAGCACTGTCTGGTACAGGTTCAATGAAAAGAAGGAAACGATCATGTGGGAAAAGACTCTTTTATTCATTAATTCGTCAAATATCGATAACATACGCACCATATAACTACTCTGACTCTACCTTTTATTCATTATGGCATTAATTATCATCAATAACATACGCACCATATTACTTAATAATATCACAGTATTGCATTAATTCAGTATTTACAAGTACCATTGAAATTACCAAAAAGGGCCGGCGCATAGTCGAAAGATATTGTACCCTTAGAGTCAATAATTCATCGTTAATTATACGAACTTTTCAATCGCTAATTGTAAGAGAGTCGACGCTTAAAAATTTAGGCGTGCAATGAATGAAATTTCGAAATCTAGGGGAGACCGAGGCAAAATGAAATGCGAGAGAAAATGAAATAATGTGGAAAACGCATCACTCACACGATTTGGGGGACTTTTTTGACTTAATTTCACTTCGGGGGTAACAGATTGACCTTAGGTTACGCGCTTTTTTATTTTTATTTTCATTTGGATGGGATTTTCTCCCTAAATTTTCTATATGCGAATCAAGTACTGATGAAGATCGTTCTTTCGATACTGAATATGTCCTCTTCATGTATTTTTGACTGCGCACGAATCTCGGTATTAACGTGGATGACGATCTTTTCTCCAAATTCTTGGAACACCTGAAAACCTAAACGGAACACAACTAGAATAATTCAGCCCTCGTCTCCCGGACTTTTCAGGTAAAAATATTGGACTCGGAAAGAAGGAAAAGAAATTATTGCTTTCCTTTGAACTTATTGCGAGACGGAATTGTACTGGATTGCGCCTCAATTCGCCGAGGTTTCCTAGTTCCCACATAGAACAATTTATATTTTGAAAAAATATATTAAAAAATATCTTAAATTGACCCAATTTATATATTTTTGTAATATATTTTTTGATGGGGGAGTACACTGTTAAAAAATTACTCTTGAAAGTTCAAATACAAAATCTAGAAAATTTTTACAAAGAATAATAGACATGGAATTTCCATTCACCTTGTTATTGATAAATCAGTGAATGTTCTTGAATATTGTTCTTGAAAATTCAAATGCATCTGTTATTTGAATTCCAAAAAATTTCTGACAGTGTACAATGGAGGGAAAAACCAACTATCAACTCCTAATTGGATGTTTAAAATTTACTTTGCATACAAGCTCACGAGCTTACCCTACATTGCGAGTAAATAATAAGGAATGAAGGGGATTCCCCCGTCCAAGACAGTCTTGCCAACGCTTCAAGTACGGAAGAGGCGCTCGTCATTCCTCGTTCTTTCTCGACCTCTCAACATACCACCCTTATTAATCTAAATTTTTTTCGACTGTGCGTCGGCCCTAATCAAGCGAATATACACACGGAGAAAAAACCTCAGGCAAAAATGACGCGATAAAACGTAAAAGTGAGCCAAACCGTCTTTCGGGAATTTTTACGTAAAAAACGGAAGGAATTCGAAGCGACGGATAAATTTTCCCTCTGGAGTTCTGGAAATTTTATGGATCGACGTAACTTTCATATAAAAATCCATAAAAAATAGCGCGGAAAACAGTAGTGATGCATCACAATTGCATTAAACAACGTAATTTTTACCCGATTTTCATGGTAATTTTTTTCTAATTTTTTTCTCCGTGCAGTTATCAATTACAACAATAGCAGTCTTACTTTAAACATTAAACAGGAAAACAACATCAGCCGTAGAAAAATGTATTTCTCTCCAACTCACACTCCTCAATGTTCTCATCAGTCACTTGTCACATTCCTAAAACTCGCTTTTCAACATCACTCCAACGGAGAGATCTCGATCCCCATAATCAGCGGAGTAAATAATTCCAGGAAGTAGTTATTAACCGGTCAGACAGCAGTTCAAGAACACCTGAGTTATTTAAACTACTTGAATATTCACAAATATTTGCAAATCGCACTGGCCTTCATAGCTCACTGCAGCACAGGCGTACGAGACAAGAAGGGAGATACATAATGTTGCGAGGTAAACAGCATAAATTCCAAAAAAGATCAATTAAGAAGGGAGAGGAAAGAAAGAGAATAAAAAAAGCAGAGGACAGAGCGGAAAACTATTTAAAGTAGCTCTACCCTTACGGTAAATTCAAAGATTAATTTCTAATTTTTTTCTCAATTTAATTATCGTTTTGGTTTTTCAATAAGAAGTTTTTAAGTGATAAAGAATAATGAATACAGATCGAATGCATTCAAAGGAAAGATAGTTAATCATAATACTACTCCCTCTCCGTGTGGCGGTGGACATGCTCCCATACAGACATTATCGCCAAGCTTCATATTTTTACCTCTCAAGCCATTCTACATAATTTCCAATAAAAATTAGAGAACGTGAAAATTGGACGACTGCAATGCTTTCATTCGGAAGCAAAAAGTTCATTGCCAAAAAATTCCTTCAAACATTCTGGAAATTTCCTCTTCTCTTGTCAAGAGACAGTCCTCATTCTTTCCATTCATTCCTTCGACCGCTTTTTTTCTTCCCTCGAATTACGTTCTCCCTCCACTCAAGGATTACTCAATCCCCGCACTTTGAGCTAACAAGGTCAATATGCACCTGTTTGTATCGGCTGTTTTGCACGCTTGTACAGTTTCAGATTTACATGCAGAAGTATTACGGTAATGCAGTCTATTTTTACGCACAATGTTTTATGCTTTGTGAGTTGAATTCCTAGACTAAAAGTGAAACGTTTTAATGCACAATCATTTGAATCGTTGATGAATTTCGTACGTTTGTGGACTGTACGCTTTTGAATTGGATTTCATGTTCAAGAACTTTGCATTTTGCACAGAATTAGGGAGTATAATGCAGCTGTGAAGTGGTTAACGTAGGCATGAATATTCAGATATTGTTTTTGATAATTAACTGTAGTTATTTTTCGCTCCATTTTTTCGGTTTTAGGCGATGTCGTAGGATGTGTGGACGAATCCACTCGTTGAATTGATATAATAGTTAGGGACATGCGACTGGATACATTGTTCCACTGATTTCCGTGCATGTACGTTCTAGAAAATCCGATAATTTTCTCAAATTTTCGAAAAGACGGAAGAGTTTCCGGTAAAACCGGAGAATTTTCTTGAAAACCAATGAATTTTCATGAATTTTCAGGAAGAACGAAGAATTTTCTCGAATTTTTCAGACAGCTGGAGAATTTTCTCAAATTTTCTAGAAAACCAATGAATTTTCATGCATTTTCTGTAAAACCGGAGAATTATCTACAATTTTCTAAAAAGCTGGAGAAAATTCTTGAATTTTCTGAAAAATCACAGAATTTTCTCTAATTTTCCAGAAAGCTGGAGAATTTTCTAAAATTTTCTAAAAAAATGGAAAATTTTCTCGAATTTGCCCGAAAATTTTTCCAAATTTCGACAACTGACGCCGGCGTTTAGGGTTAACTCTGTCAAAATGTGAGCCCCACCATGAAATTAAGTATATGCCCCGTCAAAAAAGTTTTTAATTTTTAAAATTATTATCCGTTTCAGCTTTCAGCGCCATTCTAAAACCAAACGCGTAATCCATCCACAAGCCAATGATATCAAGTGTATAATGCATCACTGATTAAACATCAGAGGATTAAATTCCTTCAACTCTCCAATGAATTTATTGTCTGTTCATGATCATGAAACACTGAAAAATGTGTGAAAATTGTTCGCGTGAATCTGAAAATGTACGAGAGTGTCAAAAACCCTCCAGACGTGATTTCAGGGTTGATTTCAGTCATTTCGGAAAGAAATGAAATCGATGACATCAAGTGGTTTGCATTCTGACGATTTCATAGATTCGAAATAAGTGATTTCAGAGGCAATGAAATAATTGAAATCACGACGAATAAAATTCGTCGCATTCTCTTACAAAACATTCACTCATGTTAACTCACTTCGCCCTGATTTCAAGACTTCAGCGATTTTTCGAAGATGACTTCAAAGATTTCAGTAATTTCACACGATTTCAGGGAGACGTCGGGAGTGCGCCCCTCGCTCCAGATGCAAATACTCTACAATTTCCTCAAACAAATCTGTGCTCTTTGGCGACATAACACGTCGTCATAGAGTACTCCTCACGTTTCCCCTCAAAATCCGTGATTCCCTCCCCAAAACCGGCAGTTGTGGAGTTGAATTTGAATACTTTTTTGCCGGGAATCCACTTGAAAAATCTCCACCACTTTTTCCTCCTCACTTCCGTCGTTCTCATCAATCCCACATAACTCTCTCTACTCCGTTTATCATTCTCATCATTTTTGCAGTCATTCTTCGTCGCACTTCGGTTATTCCGGCCGAGCAGAGGGTCGCCATTCCGCAGTTGCAAGGAAACTTTATCCTTCGGGGAAGACGAGAATTGCGTCAATTCCGATGTTTCTGTTCTGTTTGGAGTTACTCTACCCCTTGACTCTTTACCACTTAGTTTTATCGTTGGAATACGTTTCACCGAGTGGCGATTCCCATAGTCACTTAGCCCCAGTGACCGAGAGCCCTCGCTGGACTCGACAGCTGCTGTAACTTCAGATTGACCTGGTAGGGAAGTGCTTTGTCGAAGGCTTCCCTCCCTCATTGAATTGCCCGAACAATCGGAGCTTTCTTGTGGCACTGCTACTCCGTAACCAATGATACGCGAACCGAAAACACCTGCTGCTCTTTGCTGGGATCTCGAGAGACTCGAGTAGGATCGCTGCTCCGGTTGGCTGGAAAATGATGAGCCACCACAGCTTGTTGCTAGGGTTTCCTGGGGACATTCAAGTTGTGAGTTCAAGAATACGGAGGGGTAATTCTGTTTTGGCTTGGGTTTAGTGTCTTGCGGAAGTACCGCGGAGTACACTGAGAGAAAAACGACAAAGTTCCCAAACAAGTCTTACTTGTGTCGAGAAAACAGTTTTTTCAAAATTATCAAAAAAGGATTTTTTTGTGCCAAACATGCGGAGGGTGCGCTGGAATGAAAAATTTTTGTCGCAAAAATAGATTTAGTAGTTCAAAAAAAATTTCATTCTCTGTACACGCAAGAAATGTCATTTCTAGCACTACTTTCTAATTATTTCACTATTATTTCACTAATGTCATTTCTAGCACAATGTAATTTCTTCGTTATTCGATACTTGTTTTAATCATAAGGATTACTGAAAAAAAATGAAACAAATCAAAATTGACATAATTTGCAAAATTCAACTTTTTCACCTTTTTTCTTCGCAAACTCGTTATTATGAGCATCTAAAGATCGAAATAAAATTTTCACTAAAAATATTCTTATAGGCAGTAAAAAACAAAAAAATTTGACGCTTAATAAATCAAAATTGAATGGATAGAGCTCGAGTTATTGAAACAGAACGGTAAAACGAGAAAAAAATCATATTTCCAAAATGGGCTGCCGAGAAAATCTAAAAAATTTGAGAGATAGTTGAAACGAAGGGGTTGAACCAGGGCTGGACTCTTGTCAATAATCAATACGAGAAATTTAGAGGAATTGATTGAACGGCGAACGCATTGACGAGGGAAGAGCAAAGGGTGCAGAAGGTTTCGGTAATTGAATTGCATCGAAGAGACTCACCATGAAAGCTTCCCGGAATTTATGTGACATGATATTGTAGAGAATGGGATTGATAGTGGTTGAAACGTAGTACAGGACTCCTGAGATGTACGTGAAGATGTAATAGAGAACCTCGAACCACTTGGTTTTCGAGGAAATGCCATCTGTTTCTGTCCCGTAGATGGCTATCAGACGCTGCACGTGGAAGGGGGCCCAGCAGATGAAGAATGCGATTACAACTGCAACTGAAGTACAGAGTCAACATGAGTCAAATGATTGTTTAACAATTTTTGTCGTTTTACGTTACGGATTTTCTCATTGAGATTTTCACTGGAATTTCGTCCACTCGAGATTTGTCTCGATTGAGAGGGTAGGAGGGTTGAAAAAAACCTGTCGACATGTCTGTAATTCATGTTTACAGACACTTTTCAAATATTTCTGGGACAGCGCGACGTAATTCAGTAGCGAAGCGGTAAACCGTGTTAAGTCGTTCTCGACTATTGGCCAGTTTTTGACGAATATCTCGGAATCTAAAAGAGATAGAAAATTTTTTGTCATGACCTTTTTTGTAGAGCCAATTGAGGGGTATAAAAGAGGTCGTGAAGAAAATTTAGCTATCTCTCTTAGATCTCGAGATATTCAGCAAAAACTGACCAAAAGTCAAAATCGACCCGGTTTACCGCTTGCAGAGTCTAGCAGCTCTGAGACTGATAAAATAGCCGATAATACCTGATGAAGATATTTTTCTGCTATCGAAAAGGCAATGGACATGGAAATGTATGACGAACATATATTTCGCACTCCATTCAATTACGGACCACCCGGAAATTTGAAAAATCTTAAATTATGGGGTCGAAATATTTTACGAATTCGGTGATAAATGATTTGGATTTTTTTAACGATGTTTCGACGGTTGAAAATTGGAAATTTCTGTTGAAATTACTTGGTGTCATCAAATCTTTGCATAATAAAAAAAGAGAAAAATTTTTCTCTCAGCCAATCTTAAGAAATACGGGTGGGCGGTACAGGCACCGGCTACCCTATGGATTTATTACATTTCCAACAAAGATACTTCTGAAATGATTAAAAAAATCCAATCAAGAGTTTTATTTGATTCAAAGACTTCAATTTAAAGAGTAAAACATCGAGTCGTGGGAAAATGACAGAGGTATTTACGTTTATTATATTTTTGAAATGATATAAAAATTTCAAATCATGAGGTTTCTGTGATTCAAAAGCCTCATTTGTCTGGATGTGTATAATGAGAGTAAAAAATTGAGTCGCGGGGAAAATATGAGAGGATTTGTATTTATTATGTTTTTGGAATGATATAAAAATTTCAAATAATGAGTTTTCTGTGATTCAAAGGCCTAATTTCCCCGGAGGCGCAGGATAAGAGTGAAAAAAATCGGGTCGCGAGGAAAGTGAGAGATGTATTTAATATGTTCATTATATTTTTAGTCGCCAGATCTCTGTCAATATTTAATCAGGATTTCTACGCTGAAAACGTAGAAGCTTCCATTCGTCGCTTAAAAAAATATTTTTTTTACGGACAGAACAGAGCATAAACAGCAATGCTCATGATATCCTTGAGTGATTCTCCTGGAAAAAAGGTTGGAAAGATTTTTTGCAGAAAATTTTCCTGGTTATAGAAAACGTTCTTTGATTCTCAGTGCCATCTATTACGTTGATAATTCGACAATCAATAGGATTAATTATTTCTGTAAAAAACGCGGCACCACTTCCTCAATGAATTTATTCAAGTTGAATAATCGGTTGAATGCAAATAGTTTATTTAATGAAATGAGAGATATTCTGTAATCATTAATCTGGTTTTAATCAATTTTTTACTTGAATTCATAGAACAAACAGTAGTTGTTTTCCATATTGAGAATGAAGAAGCATTTTGATATCTGGAAAAAAAAATATTGTCTCTCCAACCGAAGAAATTCAAACAGATGCGGTTGTGGGAATAAAATAGAATTAGATTCATAGTCTTCGTATGCATTGTTAAAATTTTTTATCGAATTTAATTACCACTTAAATTTTAAGGAATTTCGTAATCGTAAATTTAGAATTTTGTGGAAAAATTAAAGAGAACTGTAAATTTCAGTTCCTTTTTTCCCTGAAAATGAATAGAAAACCAGACAATTACAGTTAATATTTTTATTTTTTTATTTTTTCTATTTCATTGGTTTTATCGAAGCAATTCTCAATTTGAAACCCCTCCTCTAGCCTGCCACCCCTCCTTTCTTTTTCCTCTCATAAATTACAGTTAATATATTCTTAAATTTTCAGGACACTGACACTGAATGCGATTTAGGGGAAAAAATTATGAAATTTCAGATTTCACTGAAAATTCGATGTAGTTCGGCACTGAATATTCATATTAAAGTAGCTCTACCCTTACGGTAAATTCCAAGATTATTGAAAACTGCAAAAAAATTGCAGAAAACTCGATTAGATTAGAAATTCTAATTTTGTTCTCCATTTAATTATCGTTTTGGTTTTTCAAAGATGAAATGTGTAAAAATCAGGATTTAATCCAGTGGATTATGTGAAAATCAACATTTTCATTGTAATCAAAGATTAAAATCTGAATTTTATTTCATTAGATGTGAAAAAATGAAGAATTTTATTGACACCTCATAAAAAATAATCCACCGTTTTGCAAACAAGTTTTATAATTTATTTATAAGAGGGAAATATTTGAAAAAATATCAATATTTGCGAAATTTAATGTATTATATAAAATTTAAAAACTGAAAATATCCAAAAGTACAGCGTAGCCCGGCCGAAGGGTAGAGCTACTTTAAATTGGAAATTCAACTAAATTAAGGAATTCTCGTCTTTACGCTCCTTAAAATTCTGGAATCTTACTGAATTTTCAGTGAAACCTGAAATATCATGATTTTTTCCCCTAAATCGCATTCACTGTCACTGTCCTGAAAATTAGTAGTCAATTGTCCATGAAATTTCTTTTTTTTCCAACAGTGGGTCTATTGGAAAAATATGATAAGATTAATTATCATTACAAAAAAATCTGTCAGCGCTCCTTCAACGAATAAATCCATGTTAAATAATCGACTCTATTCAATTCAGTAGGAGACATTCTGTAATTATTCATCCGATTTCAATGAATTTATTGCTTGAATTAATGAAATAAACGCTTTCAATATTGACAACAAAAAACGTGTTTCTGCATCCGCAAAAAACATTGCCTCCCCAACCGAAAAGAGACAACTGAAAATAATTTTCCATATGGCCGAAAGCTTTGTCGTATTGAGAATTTATTTCCTCTGTCAGTTGCGATAGAAGTGTATTTTGGGATGAAAGGCAATTACAGTCAAAGGCTTTCATGTTATCAGTGGGAAGAAATATCTCGAACAAAGAGACAATTTTATCACCAGGCGAATACGCCAAATGGAAATACGTTGAAGCGCTTAGTCAAAATAGAGCTCCGTTTGTGGATTACGCAAACTCATGGTGAAAATAAAAATTGACATTTCATGCCTGAGGCCGAGCTGGAGCTCTCACAAACGCCAATATTTTGTGTCTATAGATAACTGAGACGTTTGTGAATTGATTTTAGATAGTGGGGAACTTGCATGATTTGGAAATTTAAATAAATTAAGGAATTCTCTAGTGGTGTCGCGAGACGCGGGAGGAACGAGACAAACGAGACAAGAGACATGGCGAGACGAGAGATGAAATTGCTCTCGTATCGACCCTTTCCGTTAACAGTAAAAAATCATTTTCTCGAATTCTAAGAGACATATTGCCATTTGGAAAAGATATTTGGAAAACCAATGAAATCGTCTCTGTAGCGAACTATTTTATTCAATTTTTTTCAATGCATTTATAATATTTTTTTCTATGAACAAAAGTTGTAGATGGAAATTTTACATCCAACCGATTCAATCATATTAAATCATCTCGTTTATCGACAAAATTTTCCCCAAAAATGTTGAAATTATTACTAATAAATTCAATTGAAGGCCCGAGTTGTAGACCCGAGTTTGTAGCAGCGATGTCAGACAAGATATGAATGTTTTTTTGAGCTCAAATGAAAGAGCGGGTCGAGAAATGGCGTGCAGAAGTCTTTAAAGATGACAAATCTCTCTAAAGATGATGTCTGTTTTCAATTGAAAAGCGCAATTGTGACAACATTTTCCAGTGGGTTCTAGGAGTCTCCCCTGGTTCAACACCATCTTTAGAGGTCCTAGCACGCCATTTCTCGACCCGCTCTTTCGTTTGAGCTCAAAAAAACATTCATATCTTGTCTG